>NC_090782.1:9922500-9957500 GCF_040054535.1 Antennarius striatus | reverse complement strand
GGCCTTCATTCTCCATTGACAACATCATCGGAGTGGCCAACTCCACTGCTTCTTCCTATAGTGCACAGGCGGGCAGCCAGGCGCAGATCCTGGCCATGTTGACCCCAGCATTGGCCTCTGTTTCCAACCATTTGAACCTATCACAAGACAGCATACAATCCGGGCCACAAGGTCAGACTTTTTCCAGCAAAAGCCCGAATATGAACACTTGTCCTTTTTAGTTTAAAAAAAAAAAAGTTAGATTGCTCGCTGATATATATTAAATTAAAAAGCCAAACGTGGCGTCGTTGTGAAGGCATGGCTGTGTGTCTCCGGTGAAAATCGAGTGTGTTGGCTCTCCCAGTTCCCTAATTATGTAAGAGCGGAGAAAGATTTATTTATGGGGTGTAAATATGTGTATAATATTGAACGAGAAGCAAGAGAAACACGGAGGAGTTTGTTAAACAACTCTGACCTGCCTTTCTTGCATGTGGCCCTAATTTGTCAGAGGGAGGAAAAAGAAAATGATGTCTTGTTATTTTAAGTTAAAGGTGTCACCCATTTTTTAAAATATAATTGAGAATTTTATCATGATTTATATTGTTTTAATTTTGTGCGTCGTGAGAAAATGGCACTATTATTGACATAGGCTGACAGACGACAAACTCAGGTTTTTACTTAGAAAGCACATGGAGAAAAAAAGGGGATTCCTGACAAAAAAATTATATATAATTTCCCACCATCCCCGATCTCCACTTCATGGTGATTTTGTGATACATCATTTCATGCTGTCGGTGGACACGTAGATAATGTGGTTTTGATATACAACAGCGCATTACCTCTCTCAACCTTTTAATTGTTGTTCGTTCTTATCTATTTCACAATTTAATGTGTGAAACATACAGTCATGTCTTGTCTTGCCAATAGAGGGAAAGACACCTAGATGTTCATAGGTCATTTTTGTTGTAACGACGAGAATAATAAATGTTTGTGAATTTGAACAAAACAAAAACGGACGTTTTTTTTTTATTGAATGAGAAGTTATCGCTCCAAGAAAGGTGAAAATAAATGAAAATAAATCAGAAGAGGCAGCGTGAAAATAAATGTACAAGTTCACTTTAAACTAGTTTAATAATTAGCATTTAATGCTCCTATTTGTAAATCAAACAGACACCTTTGACAGATTTATTTATTCTTTTGCTATAGAAAGTTTCTCGTTTATAGGCAAATAATCCAGATGTATATTCTGAGCAATACGTCAAGGTGAACAACCATCTTTAATATAAATGCATTAAAAAAAACTTATTTATGCGTGAGAAACGTTCAAAATCCAGTTTAATTTTTTCAGACACATCTTTATTTATATAAAAGTGTTTTATATCACGGAAGAGTGGGCAAGCATTCCTCTTGTGTGGCTCTTGCTCGTTAAAAGGACCTTTTTTTTCCAGCAAGTTACAAAGGGCCAAAATGAATGGAGGCAGTTCGCGGGCCTCGGCGGCCTGTAATTGAAAGTGAACAAGGATATACCCACGGTCTTTTGGGTTTTCGTTGCTAATTTGTAGCAGCATTTTCATCAGGCTCCTAATCCACCATAATGCGGCTTTTTGGCCGTTTGTTGATGTTGTCAGTGTGGACCCCCGTCCCAACAGAGTGAATGTGCGCACAGCGAGCGGTCCCCCCTGTGAGACCAGCCACACACATTTACAGCCTGAAAAGCAATCGTCCCCCGGTTTGCTTCTGCTTTCATGTCATCTGCCTTGTCTCGGGATTCATATAAAAGAAGCAGTGGGACTCGTCCGGCTACAGAAAACAGGCCTATTGGTCTTTTTCAGAGTTATTGGAGCACATGTTTCCAAACAGAAGGGGACATAAAGCCCTCTTTATATACAAGATCTATGTGCAAATGGTTAAATTAGTTTGTGGGTGTTTTGACAGATGATTATTAGAGATGAAGGGTGGGAGCGATGACTCCTCTTGTTGTCCCAGCACAACTCACCGAGACCCTTTGAAAGGAAAACCAACACATTATATACGTTCTTTATCCAGTCAGAACCTTTAATTCCCTCTTTTTATCTCTCCCTCTGCTTTGGTGCAAATTGGGCAATAGATAAATAAATAGATAAATTAAGTTGATCAGAGCTTCTCCTTTTAGCTATAGGCCGATCATGATGTTAATTATTATGCTGTATATATAATTTACAGCTTCAATGAGGGGGAAAAACAAAGCAGACTATTGGAGGTTTTTGCTCACCCTCTCCCTGACAGGGAGTCATTACGCACCGCATCAGTCCATTAAAAGCCACATGAAACGTTTGCATAGGTGGTTAAAAAGCATTCAAATAACGGCAGACAAGAAAACGGAGCCAATAAAAATCACAAAACACAAAGCTGTCTTGGGGGGCTTCGACCCGAGGCGATGATGCTGGAAATGGACGCTTTGGGGGCTGAACTCATTTCTAAGATTTTCAGCTCATAGCCTATCTCTGCCTGGAGATTAGAGGAGACCAGAATAGAACTGGATCCTCTTCAAACACCGAACACATTCTGTCAAAACTCCCTCTAATTTAGCGTGTAAGTCAGACTGGGATATCATCACTGGTCGTGGATCGACAGCTTCAGACAGTTTCGTGTGACCGTGCGAAGTCGTCTTCAAGACCACCCACAGTTTCAGCGCCAGAGAATCTCTTGTCGTTCATTTTTCGTGACATTTTCAAACGGAATAAGAAGAGAGTGACATGTGAAGTGACAGCCAAATTACTCAGAGGGTCACCAAAAACACATTCATCCATTTCAAGGAAGTTCCCATGTCTTTTTAACCGCTTCCATATGCTGCGTTTGGGCGTGAGCAGTAGTGAACCTCACGATGTAATGTTCCATTGACATTAACTTTTGTCAGTGATACGGACGATTATTATTATTATTATTATTATTATTATTATTATTATTATTATTATTATTATTATTATTATTATTATTATATTGTTGTTGTTGTTGTTGTTGTTGTTGTTTTAACAGCGAGTAACAGCCGGGTATTACTTACAATCGTTTTCCTTAAACCTTTCACTGACTTGTCAATAACGTTCCGTACCTGATCGATGAGTCCTATATGTCGCTTGAAGGACAAGAGGATAGAGGCCGTGCTGACGCCACAAGCGACAGTGTGTGTGTGTGTGTGTGTGTGCGTGTGCGTGTGTGTGTGTGTGTGTGTGTTTATGGTGCATACATAATGTGTGTGTACGGCTTCTCAAGGTCGCCATCACAAACTGACATTGTTGAGAGCTATTCTTCATTGATTATATTAAGGAGAAGTATAATATATAAATCATGTATTATCCAGACTGATACAATAATACCCTAACATAATGTCCTCCATCAACTAAGGTCAAGGCTCAGACCTGTACACTTACAATAAAATAAATATTTAGCATCAATTCACAATACAATAGTAAAAAAAATAAGATAAGTTTTCTAGACAAAGACGCCTGCAAGAACAGGTGCTGTGGTGGTACTATGGTCAGCTGCAAACCAAGGCTGTTTTTTTTTTAAAGTTATTTTTTTGTTCATTGATTCAAATGATAAAGTCAGGTTTTAGATTTCGGAATCATTTGGACCGCAAGACACACCTTCCCGAAGAGGATGTTTTTTTTTAAAGTTTTTTGTTGAGCTGCTTCTTATTTCACAGTGTGTGGTGATAATTAAAACCAATCGCTCACATTTATCTATGTGGAACATCCTGGAGACCCTCATCCTGATCACATTTATCCAGGAAGTCTATTTATAAGGCTTCTTCTCTCCTAGAAACCAATTGCTTTTGGAGTCTGTAGCGCGTCTTTCATAATTTAAAAAAAAAAGAGTCGGACTATAGCCTTCCCTCTATACACCTCCCTCTGTCTCTCTTCCTCAGTGTAGACGTGTGTGTGTGTCTGTGCGCCCCCACATAGGAATGTTGGCCTGGTCCACGGCTCCACGGCCCGGCAGAGAGGAGAGCTGCGACGCAGCCATGCAGTCCACATAAATCACCAGCCTCCCTTCCCTGCTCCCATCTCCCTCCAGCAGCCTCTGTGTTTTTGCAACATACAGAGGAATCCTTCTCTTAATTAATTTAGAATGTGTAAATAAAGAGAGGACAGTGAACTCCCCAGCATCTCTGGAAGCACAATATTAACTTTGGAAGATCTTTGCCCCGCCGACTATACCGAACACCTGCTGCAGGGGGAAAAAGGATGAGGGCGGGACACACACACACACACACACACACACACACACACACACACACACACACACACACACACACACACACACACACACACACACACACACACACACACACACACACACACCGGAGAGGTGTAGCAGGCAGAGGGTTTTAGCCGCCATTCAAGCTTTGACTAAGATTATTTATTTATATTTATTTATTCATTCCTTCATTTATTTGTTATCACTAATGTTCCCACGTCAGAATTAGGGTTATGTATCAATTAACTTTTGAATAACTCTTTTTGAATTTGCTTATTTTATATGACTAAATCTCCGTTAGGTACACCTCACCGAGAGAACGAAGCCCTCATTCAAACACACAGCCGTCCAATCTTTGCTGCATCTGCTTTACATGACAATAACACAATGATATGCATTCATGTCATCACTCTCTGAGTCCACACAAGTTAGAGTCCTGCGCCACGACGCCATTAAAATGAGTCAGATCAGACTCATGAGCTCCAGTATGTCCGGTGACAGATGGCCAAATGCAATGAGACGTTGTGTACTAATCCACCATTTAATTAAATGTAATTATTTGTTCCTAAGTGGACCTTGGACTTCAATCCTCTGTGATTCACGTTCGCATGGACGAATAAACAGTTTGGTTCACAGACTTCTTCAATTCCAGTCACTTTGAAATTTTAAGACAGTAGATTTCTTCACTTTTTATCTTATAAGGAATTAACTTGTTCAGTGTTTCCCATACTTACTCACCCCGAACTAATCAAACCAGCATACATGGTGTTAGAAAGCATTCAAGGTTTGAATCAAACCATATCCGTCTAAAGTGACAGAGGCACGCCAACAACAAACATTTGTTGGATTCTCTTTATGTGTATAGAATTAGCTTTTTTGTCCACTCTTTTTAGATATAATTAATGCTTGATTTAAAAAGCAACTCCATATCATGTGCCCAACACCAGCCTATATGTTTATTTTAATCTTGTTATTTGAGATCATAATCGAAATCCGAAGACAAACGTTTGTGTATTATTCCATTTGTTAACACATCGCAAGCGCTGCACGCTCCAGTGATCCAGTCTGTTGTGCGTCTGTCTGGTCTGGGATAAGTGTTTGAATTTGTCTGTTTTTCTGTACGATAGCCGATGGTATCCGCCTAATGGTTTTAAAGTGTAACAATTATACTTGAACAAGTAAAACAAACGTCAGCTGTGGTGTGACATAAGAAGTGGCCAAGGCCACTCCAGACTCCCGCGTCCCTTAAACTGGAGTGAAAACGAAACTATGTTTACCTAATCTTTTTCAGCGTGAAAGTGTGTTTTGAAAAAGTATGGGAAAACCTCGCGATAAAATTGGAGTTTACTGTTCAGAGTGAAATGCGATCACGTCGGGGTCGTAGGGCCAAACTTTTTAAGACTAATGTTTATTTAGAGAAGTGAGCGCTGTCTATGGGACTCCCCGTTCTCCCAGAATGCTGCACTAATGTCTTTACCAGGCCTGAGCAGACCACCATCAGGACGGCCAGCAGCTTCCTGCAGCCTGTTGTTGGCTTGTAAAACCAGGGCAGAGCAACACTGTGTCACACTAACCCCACCAGTCGGAGTGCGAGCAAGGTAACAAAGTCTAGCCCCATCCTGGAAGAGAAATAAAATAAAACTTTGTGTCCGCATGATATTCTTTCCTAAATACTTTGCTTACTTTGCCAGATCAAAATGAACATTCCACGCTAGTGAGTTTCAGTATGCTTGGTTGTGTTTTAATAAATCTGGTACCCTTTAATTTCCTACGATTGACTGTGTTGCTGTTGTTTATTAACATCCATACATTAGTGAATTATCATTATTATTATTTACATCATTTTTTGTTGACGAACGTATTTCAAAAATAGGGTAACATTCATGGCAGTCCTTGTTCAGCACGTACAAACTATGCAAAACTGCATTGGGAGAATAGAGCATTACAAGTGGAATTGAATTTTACTTTAAAAATGGAAGAAAAAAAAATATGTGCGTAAAGTGTAAAAACCCCGCGCATTGCCCAAGCGCTTGGAGAGCAGCAGCGTGTTTTCTTACAGTTTGTAAAATTGAATTAGATACGGTGGGGAATCTGACCTCCAGCCAGATCCGCATATTTTTCACCCCTCAGGTTTTAGTGTTCCTTGGGTATTTCTGTTTTCTCAGCTGGAACTGCCATTAGATATTGTGTCCGTGCTGTCCATTTCTATCTTTACCATCTCTCCTCTCTAACCCCCGCACCTCAGTACCCCCAACACTTCACTTTCTCCTCCTCCAGGCTGTTCGCTCCCGCCACCTACCTTGATCTGAGACGCGGAATGGAAGACCAGAACACGCGGTTGCAGCTCTGGACATGCGCACTGTCACCCAGAGGGCAAACAGTGGAGGCCCAGGCCGTCAGTCAAGCGTCACAGCTAATCAGAATAGCTCCTACGCCATCCGACGGATCGGAGAGGATAACAGCTTCAAGTTTAGTGTGTGTATACATGGAACAAGTATGAGTCAAAAAGTGAAATGTTTAATTTATCATATTGTCAATATTCACTAAACTGTGTTAAGTAATATTCTATGTTAAGGCATAGAATCCTTTAAAAAAACAAACAAAAAAACAAACCCACAACAAATCATCAGCCCCTCGAGTTGTAGAAACATTTATTTTATGTATAAGTTGTCAGAGGAATAAAAAAAAAAACATGCTATAAGAAAAAAAAATCAGTTTCCTGGCTTGATATTCTGATAATGGGTACTTTGCTACAGAGTTTGGTTAGTGTATAAGTATGAAGAGTCTCAGTCTCCAACAATGGATGCCTGTTTCTGTGTGAGTTATTGACCAAGTGTCTATGGAACTGCACACAATATAGACCAATATGATTGTTCAGTGCATAAGAGCCCTGAGGAAACATAACAGCACTTATAGTCGATACCATCACAGTTTACAAGCAATCACTTCACCAAAGAGGCACAATAAGGGACAGCAAGACATACAGAGACAGAGACAGTACAACAATCAAAGGGATGACTTAAACAAAGCTTGTCATACGTCCTTAATAGGATGGTATTCTTTTATTGGTTGCAGAAGAGGCTCAGTTCCGAGTCTGTAAGAGAGGACGCTGCAGAGATTAATTGTTTAATAAGAGCTCCCCTTACTGATGGTTTAACCATTTAATTACACATGAATCTGGGCGCTCGATATTTTCCTTATAACATGTATAATGTCCTCAAGTCAGAGCACCTTAGAGCATTTCAATTAATAAACCCTCTTCATTTCATAAAGTTATTAGAACTACGGTTCAGAGACAAGACCTCTCACTAATTCAACCACTTGCTATTGAAAAAAGGAATCACCAATCAGACCTGTTTAAATAAGTCCAACCACTTTCAACCCTGTTTATCTAAAGGTCTCTTAACCATACTTTGGATGATCTCTGTCATCTTTGACTCGGATCTAACATAGCCATATTCTCAGGCAACAGACTTACAAAAATATCAAAAGCCTGGGCTGTAATGTCTCAAGGTGTGTGTTACTCCACACCTGCTCGGTCTGTAGTGGTGCAAACACCAGGTCCAGTTATCAACAAACCTCACCAGGACATTAAAATGCTCATGCTTTTATGCCCATGGAGTCTACTTATGAACACAACCCATGCTGCCAGTTCATCTGATTTGTCATTCATGGGATGGGATTATTTTGAGTCATTCATTATTTTAACTAAAATCACCCCCCCTCCCCAGGATCATTCACATTACATCATGATAGGTCCATTCTCTATCCCTCCTGCAACAATTTATCACATCACACACACCCCTGCAGATCTATCTATTATGACATCACCATCTTCCAAGGCTGACATCCTTTCAACCTTCAGAGTTCAGGCTCTAAAGTCATATTTCTGGAAGTTCTTGTTTGTTTTGTTTATTTTAGTGTCATGGGTTGCCAGGACAGCCCCACAATATAGAAATACTTTTCTAAAGCACTTTACTGAATCTTAATGGTCAAAAAGAATCTTGCCTACATCATATGCCATTTGGGCTTCCTCTCACCAATACCAACATCCTCATTTCCATTGTCTGGTCTCTGCAGCTTGTCTCACACATCATCTATCCTTCAGTTTGGTGTCCCTCTTTTCTAAGGGAAAAAGGTGGACACTAAATCACTCAAAGTCTTTGGCATAACAGATAAAGTACACCTCATCTTTTTGAGAAACTGGTAGGTTGGTGGTTTGAGCCCCAGTCCCTCCAGTCCACATGCCAATGTACCTTTGTGAAAGACACTTAATCCCAATTGTATGATCTGCCACTGCCTCTTAGGGATGGGTCAAAGAGGGAGAGCATCCCTCTGGGGATCAATAAAATATTTTTTAAAAAACCATCTGCATCCTATTATAGGTTCTTACCACCACTTGAACTCACTACCAACATCCCATGATTTCATAGCTACATTGTCTTGGGTTAGGGTTAATGACTGCTGAATGGAGCTGAGATTATGATATATATTTCCATCCAAGTTTTCTCACTCAATACTGTCATGTTTGACACATCAAACCCGTATTGGACCTGAACTCCAGCCACCCCTGGTTCACTGAGCACAAATTAACACTTTATGTCCATACTTTCTTGTTTTCCACCTGGTGTCAATCATTATAATAAATAAATTAATCAATAAATAAACAATAAACAATTCCTGATGTCAGTGATACGACCGGGCCTCCATAGTATAATACCCCTTATTCACTTTTATGCTATTTTTGTCTTTCTGCAAATTCTTGAAATTCATTTGCAATAAAGACATGAAGACAGTTGCGAAAGAGTTTAATTTCAATGTTTTATTGTTAAGTTTAAATGAATAAATGAACATGTCCAAATAGTAGACAACAGATGTATCATAAATGTGTTTCCTTTTCATCATCACTGAGGACATCTATGTGCAACTGTATGTGAGTGCGAGAGTAGAGAGAAACCTAGGTTCAAAGGGAAAGTGAATATAAGGGTGAAAGATGACAAAACCACTCTGAGGCTCCGTGGATGTTACACTTTAAGAAAGCAGCAAAGGAACAACAGCCTCTACAGCAGGAGGCTGTTGCGGGGGGGAATTAGCCTGAGATTGCACCCTCTGAGTGTGTGTGTGTGTGTGTGTGTATAAATATATAAAGTGTACTGTATATACAGTGTATATACAATATATATAGCATACAGTGCGCCCTCTTTCTTTGCAGTTAATGTGTTCCAGTAACCACACGCGATTGAGGAATCCACAATCGAGATCGCGACCTATTTACCTATTTATCTTATTATTTATGGTAATTTAAAAGTTTATGACCCCCCCCCCCCATACTGATATTAAACCACCTTCTATATGTATTATCTTTTCCCAGACTGTTATCGACTGTTTAAAGCACTTTTGTGTCTCAGGAAAGTCAGAGACTGACGGAACACAGCGCGCTTCTGGATGCCGTCAGCCAGTAGAATACGGTATCAAGTGACTGACTACCAAAAATCCGCGATGAGGTGGGGTCGCAATCGTTGATGCGTGAATATATTTGAAAAAGCTCAACGGACGAACGCAAATAACTCGGCTAGTAGGACGAACTTCCGGATAGACACCGGAAGCGTGACAGCGTGAGGTTTTTAAGTGAGCTTATTCAAATATATAGAGGGGGGGGGGTACATATAAATCGATTGGAAACGGAACAGTTGAGCGAGTGGGTAAGTAGTAGAGAAAGTGATGCTTAGTAGCAGTTAGATATTCAAGCAGATCAAGCAGATTAAGTGTGTTTGTGTGTGTGTGTGTGTGTGTGTGTGTGTGTGTGTGTGTGTGTGTAAGTGTGTGTAAGTGTGTGTGTCCCTGTCTGTGTGTATGTGTGAGAGAGAGAGATTGAGAGTGAGAGATCTACACTTGAATGTTGCACCCTCTTTCATATGGATGTAATGAACTCTTCTATAAATTTGTTGTCATTAATCAAAACATTTCCAGTTACCAAGTTCTGTTCAGTGGTTCTGCAATCAGTTCAGACTAATTTTCCAACACAGTGCAACACAGGTTTAGACCACTAAATTAAAAATGATGACTGTAGGTATTTAAGTATGTAAAAATTATATTCCTTTGACCATAACTTTTTTAATACCTCTGTGGTATCTTGCAGTATCATTTCTTTCTACTGCTAACATTTCAGGAAAAAACCATGAACTGACATTAAAGTGACACCTGAAATTATAACTTTAAACTTATTTTATGGTTCAGTAAAATAGTGAAAAACGTATACTGCAAATGAAATGTCAGGCACTGGTAGAAAACTCGTGATATGTCAGTGAAATAAAGGCTTTGGCAAATCCAGACATTCCTCTACACCACAAGAGAAAACAAACTTAATATGTACTTACAACTGAGGTAATATAGCCTGCTGAGATGATTCAGTCTTGCGAAATACAGCATCCAAATCAAAATCAAACACCCGACACACAGATGCCCAGCAGCTAGTTTGACTCTGACCTCCACAGAAGGTCGACACCTTCCACGGGGTCAACTCAAGCATCCAACCCCAGAATGCACCATAGCTGCTGTTACCAATCCTTCCACCAGTCCTGAGCACTAACGCTGATTTGATGCATGAATTTGCTAAGAGCCCAGTTGACATCTCGAGCTACATATTACTGTCAGCATGCTAAAAGTTCACACGGACCATTATAAAATGTTTTTGTGATGTTTTTGATATTTGGCATCATAGTTTAGCATTTAAAATTCACAAAATCAGTTTCTTTTATATTTTAGGTAACAAAACTCCAAAATGTAATTTTTAACCTCACAGAAAAGGTTGGGAATGTCTGCAGACCTCTTCCTCTGGGATCAATGCACATTCATCTACAAACCTCCATGGCAGCCCATCCAGTGCCACTGAAATTGTTCAGTCCGGACCAGTTGACAGGCTGACATTGTCATCACTGGAGCCATATGGTAGCAGCATATGATCCAGGCAGTGACATCGGAGGAAGACACTCCAGAGAAAGAGACTGGTTGGCCACATAGCCAGGGGCCAACAGTTTTTGCGGAGGAGGGAAGTGAGTTGTGCACATGAATGTCTGTTTGTCTTCTCCCATGTTGCGGTCTTGCAGGCTAGGACAAGCTGTCTGGGTGGCAGGCCTGTCAAGGCCCTGTCAGTGTGCTGTCACACACCATTGTTGTGGTATGGGATTGATGAGGAGCAGCAACAGGATGAAGAAAGCTCATTGGGAAACAGGAACAGGAAGAGGAGGAAGAGAACTCATGGAGTTAAATAAGACTAGAAACGAGAGTTCAGTGAAGCTTTGAAGGAAATTGTTCGAAAAAATGTAAGTCTGTCGACTGGAATGTTATCTAACTTTTAGAAGCTGTCAAACCGTTTTTGAATACTTTTGTCTGCTTTGTAAAATCATGTATTGCTCCATTCTTGGATACACGCTTTCCTCACACTCCCTCATCTTCTTCATCATGTGTTATTTCCAAGTAAACTGTCCTTTTTCAATCCCATTTAACATGTATGTCAGGAGAGTTGCTGCTTCCTATCTAAAAACACCAGGCTGGATTGCAATCATACTAGAGCCAAATATTTCATAAAGACCAAATAATTCACTAGTTAAAAAACATCTTCATCACAATATCCCAGCTGTGATCGAGTCATGTGAGTTAAGTCAGATGAACTAAATTTTAGCTGATACTCCGACCCAATAAACATTGAGAGTCTCTGGCAGGATGCTGCTCTTGGACCCAGCTCACCCTATTCTATCTTCTCTTTCTACTGAATATACACTCCCTTTTTCCTCTCAAAATCCCCCCCCCAAGGGATGTAACGGCTGATGTACGAAGGGTAATGGTCCTCCTCTTCCTCCCTGCACCCCTGCTTTCCTCTTTTGTTGGTTTTCCTAGTGGCTCTCCCACCTCTAATTCAATTCTGCATGCTTTTCTGGGGTTGACCAGCTCCTGTATCAACTCAACAATTTTTTTCTGCCTCCTCTTTTTCTTTTCTGGCCTCCTTGGTTTCTCCATTAAATCCTTCTTCGCTCTTTTTTTTTCTTCAAATCCCATTTGTTGTCTCTCAGTATTCTCTGCCTCTTTCTCTCCCCTCTTTCTGTCTCCTTTTCTCCCAGTTGCTGTGTCTTTAGTATTGCCTTTTGATTTGCAACCTCTGGATGTATCCCATCTCGCTCTCCCTCTCTGGGCCGTCTGACTCCCTCAGAGGAGTCACTCACTGGGGCTGAGAGGGGTCAAGCTTGGGTGAGGGATATCACTTCTCCACTATCTTCTGACTTTCCTTTCCTCATTCACCCTTGAACACACTTTCTTCTCTCGATATATTTTACTTTCTCACTTTTTTGTTCTTCTGCAGGTATCTCTTCTATCTCTTTATACCTTTTTTTGCTTCCTTCCTTTCCTCTTCAAACAACACGATTGATTTACTGACTAGCACTAGAAGGACATCAAGACAAATTCTCATTCTGAGAGACAGAAAAAAGTGGCATGTACATGGATATAAACTGAAGTGTATTGCTCATATGATCCATGCCTTGAATGTGGGATTGACACATGAACGTGTATTTTATCCCAATACAGGAAGAATTCACCCTAGTGATTAAGAGTATAGGGTTATGTGGTGTTAAATAATTATACACATGTTGGACTGATGATGTTAAAGACTTCTGTGTACAAAGATGTAGATATAGAAAGAAGCAGAGAAGGAAGCAGACAAAAGAGAAAAGACAGAGATCGAGAAAATAGAGAGAGTCGTTAGTGTGTTGTTGTGGGGGGCAACTGAGGGGATCATCTTCCCCCACCCAGCCCCTCCTTGGCCCCAACCAGAAGCCTCCAGGGGTCCCTGGGTTCCTGAGGAAAAACATCTCAGCCCCCATCACCCCTGAACCCAGCGCTGGGCTGTTTACCTTGGCCTGGCTGCCTGACAGCTTTACTGATGTTACATACAGGCACACAGGGACCCTGAGTCAGAGAGGGAGCAGGAGCGCCGGGAGAGGAGGAGGAGAGCAGGATGGATGAGGAATGGAGGAATGAGGAGAATGGAGGTATGAGTGACAGGGATAAAGGATGCAGAGAGGAGGAATGATGGCAGAAGTTGATGAAAAAATGGGAGCACACAGAGGAGCAGAGGGAGACGTGCGAGGGAGCCAAAGTGTTAACTTACTCTGATCTTAATCATGACAATCAGATCCATTTGGGGAGATCTCCAGAGGAGAGAACCATTCAGGGGGTAACAGTGAGCTTACTGAGTACACACCAAGAAGAAATATTGTTGGCAAAAAGTCTAAGCTAAAAATACAGGCATTTATTTTCATCAACTTTCTAGGAAGATGGCTATGTATATAAAGCAATATTTTGTTTTTAGGATCATTGCTCAATCTAGGATGTTAGATCTGAAAAGCAAATATGGAAGAGAGACTCAATATTTTTACAGGAGGTAATGTTACTCATTACAGTGTGGTGCAGAAATGCATGCACACTTTCCATACTATTATATATAGAGAGAGAACAGAGCAGGGTGTGGGCCACTACCACTCACTATACAAATGTTGACACAAGTACACAATACCTATTTTAAATAAATTAACTTTATCAATGTAAAAACAAAGCTTTTCATCATGGAAACTCCCGTATTCATTCAACTAGAACACATCTGAATTATGAGTTAGGGAGGTTGATTGTGAAACGAGTGTTTGTGTGTGGGGGGCAAAAGTCAGCAGAAACAACCCAGATGGCACACTTCTCTACAGTCAGCAGATGGACACCAAACACAGCAATGTGCTGCTTTTGATGATGAGTTGAATTTACATTCATCCTTCATCCTCTCAGGAAAAACTTCCCCTCATGTCTGAATGTTTGTCTATTTGTAGGAGTTTATTTGTACATTTCTGAGCCACATTGCTGGGCTGGGCAGGGCCACAGGGGTTTCAGCGATGGGGTGGGAGGTCTGTGTTTTGCTGCACAGACCTCTAAGTCTTGTTTGTCTATCCTGAGCAGCTGGACAAGCTGTAATAATACAAATGGGCCTTTGAACAGGCTGCTGTGTTGTGTGGCTCTGGCTTGGGTTACATCTTTTACATGCACACTCGGACACTTAGAAATGTGAACAGATTGGCAGCTGCACATTTGTGCATGTAATTAACAATGTAGTCATACTCTTGTGCATGCAGGTGGACTGATGTACAAGATGCAACATTTTTCCCTTGACCCGAATAAAATAAGCGAGCACTTATCTCTACTTTACTGCGACTGATCACGTTAAACTGTGCTGTCACTCTGCATGACGGACGGCATGTTTGTCTGTCTGCCTCCTCTGTTTGCTTGTTAGTTGTTTGTGTGGACAGCAGGGGGTGGCTTGCTTGTTGTTTATTTATGACTCATTATTTGTCACAATAAATCATTACAATAAATCATTGTCACACACACACACACACACACACACACACACACACACACACACACACACACACACACACACACACACACACACACACACACACACACACACACACACACACACACACACACACACACACACACACACACACATTGAGCTCCCCAGATTGTTTCCTTCCCTCTTAGATGGTTTTAAGCTCACTGTCAGCCTCACATGTTCGATGCTCCAGATCCCACCGAGAAAAAAAGCATCCAGTTGAGTGCCACCAGACTCCACTACACTGATGGATGGTTTCCTCTGTCATTATGTAATAGAGTCCTGGGCTTCACCTGCCCTGGCCTGGCCGGTGGCCTCTGCACACATGCCAGGATATGAGAGTACAGAGAATTGGTCTGTAGGTTGCTGGGTAATTGCTCTGGGGACATACATCAGGAGGAGGAAGGAAGATGGTTTGGGAGGTTCTTCAGTGTGCTTGATATTAAATTTGATGTAAAAAAAACCCATTAAGATCAATATTTCATCACTTTCCTCTTAGTGATTATAACATGTACAGTAAAAAACGGGGGTTGTGTAGGGTACAATCTTTGTCACGATACCAGTCATTATTAATCAGTCAATCAGCTTTTATTGATATAGCACTAAATCACATCAGCAGACATTTCAAACTTTTGACAGACAGAGAAACCCAACAGAACCCAGCAGAGCAAGCATAAGTGACAGTGCGGGGGAAAACCTTATCCATGCATCATATGACAAATAGTCAAAAATGGAACAATAGAAATAATTCAGCTGCATTTAGTAGGCCAACTAGTTAACCCAACAATATTGACTGTATGTAAAAACTTTTGTGGTGCACTTTGTAAGCACATTCTTCTGCAATACATGCAAATGTGATCAAAGTACAGTACATTGCTAAAAGGATTAAATAGGCCCTCAAATTTCAAGAAATTTTTTTTTTTCTTACAACCAGAGCTTTTGGTAGAATAAGATTGTCCACACATTATGTTATAATGTCATTGTTCCTGATCAAATCTCTTTTTTAAAATGTAGTTGTCAATAGCTTATTAAGTTTTTTGACGTTCTTCTTCAATATGAGCATAGAGCATAGCTCCTTTTTTAAACTGTTGTTTTATTTTCGAACTTATCAGCAATGTAAATATGAGGGAAAAATGTTTTATGTATTGCACTGCATGTTAATTTGAATTTTGAACATTAAATCTGTGTTGTGCTCCTAAAGTCTCAGCATGGGCAGAAATGTCCCACTAGTGGACACTTTGAATATTGAACCTAACCTTGCTCTCTTTGTCACACTCACACACACACACACACACACACACACACACACACACACACACACACACACACACACACACACACACACACACACACACACACACACACTGGCATGTTTGTTTAGTTTATGATTGCCATGTCGAATGCTCTGTGATAACATGTGTGCTTCACATTAGAAAAGAGGATCTACCTTGGAGAACAAGTATAGGAAAGTACAAATTGTGAGTGTGTGTGTGTGTGTGTGTGTGTGTGTGTGTGTGTGTGTGTGTGTGAGAGAGAGAGAGAGAGAGAGAGAGAGAGAGAGAGAGAGAGAGAGAGAGAGAGAGAGAGAGAGAGAGAGAGAGAGAGAGAGAAATGATAGTGATGGAAAGGGCTTTTTCCAAACCTGGTAGCAGAATGACAGATGAGACAAGGCGGGAAAACAGATCAAGAGGTGGGAATGAAATGACTGTGAAAGAAGAGCACAGGCATGGAAAGAGGAGGATGAGTTGACGGGAACAAGCAACAGAGCATGTGGAGACAAAGCAAACCGCAAAACCGGATTGAAACAAAGGATGTGATAAAGTCCTGCTGGCTGGTGGAGGCTGGGCTGTGAGTGAGGGATGGATGGGGACGAGGTTTAAAGCAGGGCTATCAGGAGCAGCACATCTGCAGAAGCCATTAGGCAGTGTGTATGTATGCAGCGTGATGCTGTATTTTCTCTGCCAGGCCTGCCTCGGGTCTGCGCGGCAAAACTGGGATCGGGTTTCGTCACTGTGCAGTGGGGGGCCTTCTCCGGTTGATGCATGATGATTTAGTCAGGTGTGAGCGTGCACTTTCCAATTTGGAGGGAAATAAATTAGAAGTGATTTTTTATGAGACCTCTGTCCCAGGCTGTCTTCAGACCCTCTCTCCATCCCGCTGAGCACTGTCAGCCCGACTGATGTGTTTATAAAGAGTGCAGCAGTGGGAGACGCGCCCGCATAAATACACGCGCACACACACACACACACACATGCACGCACGCACGCACACACACACACACACACACACAATATAAAAAAATCAAGTATAAGTGTAGACATGCGTAAGGAAAAAACATGTATGAAAATCTTTGTGAACATACATGACAAACTATGACCGTGACTTTGTACTGTACATAAATAGAATTTTTACGTTGCTGTCTCATAGCAACTAAGCAAGGAAAAGAAATAAATAATACCACTTAACCAAAGCAGAAGAAAAGGTCCTCATGCTGTAAACAAGGGTAAACAAGACAATGATGCAGCACTGAGGATAAACAATTCCAGGTATGCTTCATATGCAATGTAGAATGAGAGAAATTAATGTGTTTGAGCAGCAGAAGAGTCAGAGCAGAAGAGATCCAGTCAGAAATGATGATAGTTTGCTGATGCAAAGTAGGAATATTTGAGTTTCACTGTCTCTAATATAGGAAACCCAAATCCCACCTTTGACCTTGGGTGGATCCCTTGCTACTGCTCCCACTGCTGGCAGCTGCCTTTGGGGCTGACTCTTCATGCATATTTGTTTATTTGTCACTGTGTTTCTGTTGGCCTGCCTACCCAATCAACACTTTATTGGACTTTTTAAATAACAGGATAGCTGTGATAATAACATATGTCACATTCGTCACACCAGTTACATCATATCTGGAGTTACACATCATGAAAATACCATTGAAGCCTTCACATAAAAGCTGACAGTGAAGACAGTCGAGTTTGGTTTTGAAAAAGAATATTGCTTTTGTTCTCAATCCATACATCCATAATTTAAACGATTATATTTCAGTGTTTCACAACCAGGAACAATAAGTCATGGTGCTTCAGAGTGTACCTTATTTATAGTGTCCTCAATAAAAACTTTTCATATCAAAGAAAATGTCCCAATCCTTTGGAATCACACTTAAATTTAGAAAGTAGTGACTGAAAAAAACTGAATCTGAATGCTTCAAGAAATCTGCCATTATACCCAATGGATTTAAAAACCGCATGGACACACAGCTCAAGGAAGTACAATAGGTCAAGAGTTGAATATTTGAGATAATGTTCCAGAGATTATAGCCTTTAGCATAACCTTTAACATAAAGTTTTACAGTCTTCAAACAAAGTCTATCTGCCATGTTAAAGGTGACACACCTCAGTCAGAGAAAGAGACAATTTGGATGTGACACAACTTCCACAACTTTGGGAATGCATAATCATGCATATACGTTAAGATTTCATATGAAACATGACACTGATGGCATACTGATGGATGGATATTGTCTTTTTCAGCACCGGCAGTGAAATTGCTGCCAGAACATGGTTCCTCTGAAACACTGAAATTCTACTATCAGCATTTGTCATGACGCATCATCAAATTCCTCCAAGCCAACTCCAAATCAGTGTTGAAGCTCACTGACCTTCCGCTGTGTGACGTTCATGACAGGCGGAGATGACGGACACAATGGTGATACACAAGTCGATCCCTAACGTTTTCTATCAGGTAAACTCTGACATTGTCAAGAATTAGTGCTGTTGTTGATCAGTACATCTGCTCATGTCATCAGGTTGACCCAGGTACCCACCAATGAGAACAGGTTCTGGAGTTGATTTATCACTGAACTGCCAAACTGTTATGCTTTGCTGTGTTTCAAAACCCAACACATGTCAGCTGCCAATCATCTGATGTGCGTTGTCCCTTCTCCCGCTTCCGTCCTTTCATATCCTTGACTCCTTCCCTTCAATCAATATCTTCCATGTTATGATCTTAATCAGATTTGTCCAGTCTTCTATCTCCTTTTTCGTTATTCTTGTATGCATAGACAGCTGACAAAAGACACTTTTACCTTTCTTTCATTCTTGAAGAAGGCCTAATCTCCTCAGCACAATACGAGAAATAATAAATAAGCTGAAAGCACCCAGCCGTATTCAAAAGCACAAATAAAATAAAAAAACATTAAGCTTGAATTTCAAGGCAATGCTGTCTCAGAGTTGAGCAAGTGTCCATTTACAGACTGAACACTATGGAGCAGTAATAATTGTTGTCAATAAGGGACTGGCGATATTGCACTCCAGAAATTAATAATGCCCTTATTAATAAATCTATCTGAAGAATTATCTGATTTTTCTTTTAGCTGAATAGCTTTGCTGCAGCTTTGTTTGTCGCTGTGGGATTTATAATACTGTAGTATAATACTTTTACAAATTTTTAATTAGTCTGGAGTGTATTTTTCTAAAGATCACAATTACCTGCAAATACTGTATGACATATGATGGAACGTTGAATAAGAAGTCAACACACTATCGTCATCTCCAGGAGCATCGCTCTCAATTCGCGCAAACACCCCCCCCCCCCACACACACACACAGAGCAGATGAACTAACAAGATTGGGAACTTTTTACTGAGGGGGTCAAAGTCTCCTTCCTTTACGAGTTGTTACAACATAAATGAGACCACTGAGAGAGGGAGGGAGAAATGAAGGCGAGAGGGAGGAAAACTGAAGGAGGAGGCGGGGAGGGAGGAAACGAAGGAAGTGAATGGTGTAGTTTTTCTCAGCTACAGCGCCCCTGAGCGAGGTTAGAGGTGCGGGGGCCAGGGGGCACCGACTGGGTGGTCAGCATGATCTGCAAACCTGAGTGTGTGTTTATGTGTGTGTTAATGTGTATGCAGGAAAATCAGAAAGAGAAAGTTCTGTATGCTGTTACCAAGGTGAAATTGGGAAGGGTGTCATATTTGACTCACTGTAGTTTGGTCTTCTGTTTTCTGCTGCTTTTAATCTGTTTTCTACTCCCCACACGAGTTCTAGACGTCTCTTGTGTTCTTGTTTTCTGACGCTTTGCTCTTTACAGGGTAAAGAATGAGATGTAGCCCAAAATGACTCCTCCAGTCTAGTGGGTCCTGAATCAAAGTGTTGCATGCAGGCAATATAAATTTAATTCCCGTTAATTATTTCCTATTAAACAGTATGATGCTTTCTTTTTAAAAACAAGGAATTTCACTTTGTACAGTGATGTAGTCATTAGTAATCTGAATGTATTATGAAACAGGTTGAATTGTATGTTTAGCTCTTCACTGATGTTGGTCTGTATTGATCCAGATCACTGACAAAATGTAATCGATTGTTTCCTGAGGAAAAATGTAATCAAAGCCCATTTAGAATTTCCTGAGTGATTGTGGTTAATGGACAAACAAATGAATGACAGCAAAAACAGAGCGTTCTTAGTGAAGTGAAGGTAAATTACTGAGTCACAACAGTAACATGAATTTATTTGCAAACAACCATCAAATCTGCTTCAAAAAGACTGCAAAGCATCTCATATCCCATGTTCTGTGTAGAGACAGAAAAACAAAGAAGCTCAATGTGGTTTCTAAAGCAGTTAACCTACATGAACCAGCTGACTGCTGACCTCTGGATAATAGTGGATGTCAGAAAACCTGCTAAGATCCGGTTGTTGGAAGGTTACATATTAAAATGTATTGGATTACAGATAAGTTATTATGTCATAAAATATAATAAGTCATTTTACTATAATAATCACTTAATTCTACAAATGTTTTAAAATGTTTACAAACCGGAAGAACACTGAATTTTTGAGTGTCCACTGAATCCCAAGACACACGTCTCCTTCAGAGCCTATACCTTTGCAATCAGCCAGTTCTTTGGTTAACATAATATTTTAATACAAATTTTAATTTGTAGCTGTGGATTTGGTGAAGGCTAAGTTGGGAAGTTAAATACGAATCAACATTTTATAACATGCTTGTCTAATCTAAACAGAAGAGCATCGACCGAGGCTCCAGCAGCAGTGTGAGCTGCTCCCAGCCACGTTCAAGAACAGTTAGCTGTCATCGGACGCTGCTAAACCTAAACACCAGCAGTCACAGACTCTATCCCCTCTCACCCTCTCACTACTACATCCAGCTTCCCACACCAACATTAAACAAGCACACATGTTCTCGTGCTTTCACTATTACTTTCAGAAATATTGTATTATATCTTCTCTTGTGGTACCCACATCAAATATCCTTGATCTTTTGATTCCTTCACTTCGTGTGCTGTCGCTGTCAGATGCGCACATGGTCAATGGGTCAAACACAGCCAGAAGTGAAGCACTGCAAATTTATCAGGCTTTGATCCAGACAGTTCACGTGTGACAAAATGTGTTTGTGAGTTGGGGGAAATTCAAAACTGACAGAAGTGAAGGGCTGGATCAACAAGATCAAGTGGAGCGGGATGAGAACATTCATTTCAGATGGTCTGAGCCATGGCAGGACTATTCCTGTGTGCTGTTTTTCACCAAGCGTTGGTGTCATGTTCACAGGTTCCATGTGCTGTAAAGTCAGAGTGGTTTTGGCACTGGGGTGACACCAGCTTCTGTTCTGAGGGCAAACCTCAATCTGCCTGATGATTGGTGGGCTGCAGAGTAATGCAAAGCCTGGCAAAATGAGCAAAACTGTTGACAACGCTGAAGCTGGGAATCCAACCCAACCCTGACACTGAATACTCAGTCTGCCACTTTATGCACCCCTTCACAAACACCAACCCCCTGTGTAGCTGTGTGACTTCCCCCTCGCTCCGTTCTATTGGCCCCTTTCTCTTGGATCATGTTTTCAGTTTGGACATAATCTGTTCAGCAAAGCATTTTAAAAAAAAACATTTGTTTTCCGACTTCTCTTGTCTCTTTGCTTCTTGCTCTCTTTCTGTGCTGTCATTGTGCTTCACTCAGCGTTTTGTGTCTCATATGGGTTGTAAAACTTCTCAAATACTGTGTGACCTTGACTCAGTGAATCATAAAAAGTTATAGCATAACATTTGCTCTTGATAGAAAAGCATTGCTGGTGTTTGACAATATCTATGGATGATTCGGGTTAATGTTCCCATTTTGCTGTCGGTTATAAATGAATAAAAACACAGACAGGTGGATATGACATTACAGGAACAGGGAAGATGACTTTGCAACCATAATCTCAGATATCCATCATTCCTGAACAAAATACAGTTCTTTTGGAAGGACGTGAGACAGGTGGCCACACTGATATGACCGACTCAGATTAATTTAATGAACACACGATTTGGTGCGGTCCCAAAGGCAGCAGGACGGAGTCGAGAGATCAGGACAAAAGAAGACATTCATCCCCACCAGCTGCAGTGGGCGCTGTTCTGCCACCAACACTCAGCTCACGCTTACCCACTTGGCACCCTGACACACTCAGATAAAGAATTAGGTTCTGGTGTGTGATGGAGAGGATGTTTGTGAAGGTGGAAATGGTGGCAAGGATTTATTTTACTGGTATTGTAAACGGCTGATAAGCGGGAGCCAGACCTGGCATGTTATTTTGCAGTAGCTGCATAAGACTGGAGTTCATAGTGTAAAAATCTGATAAGGCTCGATGTATGACGCTTCATATCATATGACCCGATGAGGAGGACAGCAATAAGGGTCGAGTCAAGAGGCGAAAACAGATGAGGATTTGAAGGAGAGGCAAATAAAAGAGGGTAGAAAGAGTGGGGTGTGACAGCAGACAGCAAATGGATGTTCCTGAAGACAGTGGGTAAAAACTGGGGACGTGAGTTAATATTTGATTTGAACAAAAAGAGAAGAAATGTCATCATCACTGTGTACCCAGTCACCACACACAGCACTAACATCAGCATGTTCACTTCTCTCACTATGACGTGGATTTCTGTTCATTGAGTGATCATCAGTAGATACTGATTGATGCTCTCCCCAAAATAACCCATGTTCAGAAACATGGTTCAAATCTGTTATGGTACATGTTGTATCTAAACACTCTGCCACAAACACTTGTTTGTTTATTTTGAAGCCTGAGGACACAAGTGGATGTGCAGCAGCCCTCTTAAGTCCAGAACTGTAACAAAACTCCTGACATCCTCCATTGACCCATTCCCGCTTTTCTATCTTCTTGTATAAACTAATGTTGTTTTTTTGACATATACTGTGTATATATACACTGTATTTCGTTATTATTCAAGACCACAAACATGTAAATTAAGATGCAGATCATTTCATAGCATGTCTGTGATTGGAAATATTTGTGAACTGGATTCCTTGTGGTAAATTAACTAAAACCAAATCATCAGCTTTCTGAATGAACTCAAACTAAAAATTTAGAGAAAATTTCTTCTCTAAATCACTTAAAAATCAGAACTCTGACCTTAAGGAAATGAAAGACTTAAATCTGAGAATTTAAGTCTTTCCAATCACCGAGCGAGCTCAGGTCTGTATTGTTTACGGTGAGAAATATGGCACAAACAGTTTAAGATAATCCTCAAAATGACTCTCCCCCCATCTTACTGCCTCCCTTCTCCCCTGATGAGTTGTCTCTCCTTCATACATCTGGGACTTTGGTTTAATTAGCTAATGAGGAGGCTTTACAGCAGCACTTGTGCCTAATGAGTAGTGTTATGCGTAAACACTCAGAGGCAGAGGAAAATCTAGCTATCCTTGGAGTTAAGATGATAAGAAGTAAGGAAGGAGATTTAAAATCACAATAAAATTATGAAAATCCTCAACAAAGATTGTCTAAATTATTAACAACTGCAACATAAAAGACTTATGTCATACAATAGAATTGGGTTTGGTTTTGTCCCCCATTCACTGCAACCAGATTCTCTGACCGAGTTACAGTCAAATATCTATTTTCCGTCAGCATTCAGGGAGCTTGAACACAATGGGATATTCAGTCATTCATCTTCTTGAAGATGGGATGGTTAAGAAGATCTCTTTTTCAGCCATGTATTCGGTAATACGGGTTGTGGGTTACGCTAGAGCTTATCCCATCTGCTACGGGTGAGAGTCAGGGTACACCCCAGATGAGTCACCAGCTCACAGCATGCTTTACTTTTTTTGTATTTATCCAGTTAATTTAGATATTATGTGGATTGTTTAAATGACAAGTTGGACAAAAGGACATTTCAAATCATAATCAAAATGAAATACAAATGGTCTGAATATCCTTCATTATAAATGGCAATGAAGTGTCTCGTCATAATGGTGAGTGACAGCAGTTATACATTTTAAAGCTCCTATAATCAAAATAACACACAGTGAATACACAGTCAGGTGTCAGGGACAAAAATATCAAAGCTTTGGTGGAGGTGTTATTTAACTCAGCGGTTTCTCGCTTAAGAAAGGGATTACGTTTGATTTGAGGGTCGTTTCTCTTTGCCACAGAGTTTATCTCTGTTATTGGTTCAGTCGAAAGGTCAAGCTCTGACACAGCAGTCCCTGTTCACGGCAAAACTCCAAAGTTGCAAACTCATATTAGATAGACGGATGGATGGATGGATGGATGGATGGGTGGGTGGGTGGGTGGATGGATGGAGGGGTGGATGGAGGGATAGACAGATAGATAGATAGATAGATAGATAGATAGATAGATAGATAGATAGATAGATAGATAGATAGATAGATAGATAGATAGATAGATAGATAGATAGATAGATAGATAGATAGATAGATAGATAGATAGATAGATAGATAGATAGATAGATAGATAGATAGATAGATAGATAGATAGATAGATTAATTATCTGTTAGGATAAAACAAAGAATAGCACAGCTGATGTTCATCAGGAAGTGGGTCTTCTCAACAGGGTCCAAGCAATTCCAGGACAAACTGAGTGGATGAAAATGTTTAAAAAAACCCCAAAAAACATTAAACTTTTATTATCAAGGAATACAATACAAGGAAAAGTTAGGATAAAATAGGCAGATTGCAGATATTGCATTTTGGGTGGACGTTATTATTTAACTATATAGGGTTGTGTCAAAATAATACCAATTTGAGCTTTCCTGCTGAGAATCTAACCGTCTCTCTGAATTATAATCTGATTGCTCTTCTATGGCCCAAAGCGTTCTCTAACAGCCTGCTTCATACTGATCCAACATGCAGCTTGTATAATTATATA
Organism: Antennarius striatus; assembly: GCF_040054535.1. Lineage (NCBI taxonomy): Eukaryota > Metazoa > Chordata > Actinopteri > Lophiiformes > Antennariidae > Antennarius > Antennarius striatus. The sequence goes on along the minus strand of NC_090782.1, from coordinate 9,932,681 downwards.
ATAATATAATATTACTGAGTCAGTATTATTATAATATTACTGAGTCCAAAATATAATGAAGTTTTTTTTACATGAGAAGTTAATGCATTTAAGACTAATATGGTGAAAAAAGTCATGTCTCACATTGTTAAAATAGTGAAATCAAATTCCTGACTGCACCCCTGCATCCAACAATACATCAGAAAAAGGAGCATGACATTGTAAACAACAGCCTCAGGTTCTAGTATGATTGAAAATCACCTTATAAAGCTGCTGATGTTACCAGAGGCTTTCTAAGACTTCTGGCTGGAAACGTAATTTATCATCAAAACATCAAAGATATACAAATCTTTGACTACCCTTGCCGCCATTACAGAGGTGGAACAGCCACACCCCCCCGTGTGCTTTCACTGTGTTTACACAGAACGTCCAGGAAGAATAAAGGCCAGTACTGAAAACGCTGTCTGAATGAGGCTTCAGGTATATTTGAGTACACCTGAAGGAGAAAAGAATTAATTCTTATTGGACCATAATTAAATGTGTCTGAATGCTTAAGATGCAAGCTCTACAATTCAGTCATATTTCACATGATCCAGATACTTTTCTCTCTTCTAATAGAAGTTAAAAATTTGCGACATACAATGTTCAAAAGCAGCTGCTGATCTGTATTTGAAAGTACTGCTGCAGGGAAAATAAAATCCACAGGAATATTTTGTGTTCTTCAATCAATGAAAACACTATAAATAAAAATGGTGGTTTAGTAACTCCATTGTATGCTGTACAACATATTAGGAAATTAAATGTGATAAAAGTATATTTCTCCAATTAAACATCACAACTGTCAATTTTCCTCAAATTCAGAGACAGATATCCTCTAAAACCTTCAGTCCTCTCCTCAAAATCTCAAATAACCTTGACTGCCGGATTTCTTCAGTGTATTAACACACACACGCATGCACGCATGCACGCACTCACACACGCGCACACACGCGCACACACACGCACACACACCTACACACACACACACACACACACACACACACACACACACACACACACACACACACACACACACACACACACACACACACACACACACACACACACACACACACACACACACACACACACACACACTGTACATTTACAGAACAAGAACAACAGTTTATGGTGGAAGCAGGCTGGTGAGGGAAAGAACAGTGTTTTACTGCTCTGACTAAAATAAAACATGAGGACTTTGTGGTCCACAGTGCAGTTGGAAAGACAAATATTATTTTTTTTACGAGCCAGGGAAGTCCGGGGACGAACTGTATCGAGTGCCTTAATGATTGAATGGCTGAAGTATTAAAACTTGAGACTTTGGCTGGGGGGGTCCTGACCTGGATGAGGGAATGGTGAAAGAGGAGAGATGAGTGCCGTCAGAGCAGGTTGATAGGCTAGGAATTCTACCCAGATGTGTGCACAAACATGATGGCAAGCTAATCTTGTGACACATACCTCTTTAAACTCACCTTGGCAGACAAATTGCTGAGTAAATCTTTTATTTAGGAAGAATTTTATAGTACAATAACTAGTTCTGCATAACGACTCTTGAATCTCTTTAGCCCATGAGTTCAGGTGATGGTGTGGGCCAGCTAGAGACCTTTTCATGCTTTGTATTCTGTTTTTTATCCCAGAAAAGAGTTTCTAAACCTCACCTTGAATATTTAGATAAGCTTTTAGAAAGTTTGATTCTCAAGGCAGCACAGGCATTGTGGGACACAAGTCCAGTTGCAGGCAAACCAGATATCTCCTTCTGCACTGGTGCTTTGATTTATGTTGTATGATGTGTGATAATGTTTATTCGCCAGACCCATGGCTCTCCATCATGAGCCTCATTATCCATGTGCTGCCCTGTAGGATGAACACAGTCATTGCTCCAACGACGCCAACACATCCATTAACAGTGCTGGTCGACATTTCAGGAAGGTGTCGGATTCTGGGAGGGCATTTCTCACGCTTCCCTCTGGGGGGGGGGGTGGATGGGTGAAGAGGGTAGATGGATGGATAGAAGAATGGGTGGTAGGAACGCAGAAGGCAGATGAGCCTACAGGCATGTCAGATATGTCAAGACTGTGAAACGCAAGTACATACACATTTAAAGACACAGGATATGCGCGCGCGCACACACACACACACGCACGCACACACACACACACACACACACACACACACGCACGCACACACACACACACACGCATGCACAGTCACACAAGCAGTTGTTGCTGTTGTCAACTCAAAAACGGACAAAGATTACAAACCATAAGTTTCATCCCCACGTGTGTCTGACATTTGAATGAAAGATTGAATGAACTCTACTGCACATGCCCTCCAGTGCCTTCTTCAATGTATGTGCATGTGCATATATGTGTGTGTGCATATGTGTGTGTGTCTGTGTGTGTGTGTGTGTGTGTGTGTGTGTGTGTGTGTGTGTGTGTGTGTGTGTGTGTGTGTGTGTGTGTGTGTGTGTGTGTGTGTGTGTGTGTGTGAGTGTGTGTGTGTGTATGCATCCCTCTCTCTTTCCAGCTGCAGCTCTCATGCTGGGGCCTCCTCCTGGTAGCCATTATGGGTGTGTTTCTGTATGTGTGTCTGGGTGGTCTAGTGCCGTCTCTCTCTTTCTAATAGTTTTATACTGTTCTGCCCTGGCGGTGCCCAAGGGCAGGGAAGGATTGAGGCATGGGGGTGGTGGGGGGTTGTAATAAGGTAGGGTGGCAGGTTTTGCAGGGGGTTGTGAGTTGCTCGTTGAGAAGAGCAGATGACAGGCCTAATAAAGCTTCACAGGGTCTAGGCCCATCGCTCTCAGCACTTCCTCCCCGCTGCCCTCTGCTCCTCCTCAGCCCCCTCGGTTCGCCACTACCCCCCTGCAGGCACATGTGGTCCGGCCCTAATGGGTCCCAGCTGGACTCCCACCTTCCCTTCTTTTACGGACCCCAGTTCTGGCTCTCCCCTCCGTGTTCCCGTCTTTGCCTTTCAACATTTAGCCCCAGACGGTACGTCTTCAAGTAGGATATTGACCGGGGGATGTGTTTAGTATCCTTTTTCTCCTTGATTTCCTCTCCTTTTCTCCCAGTTTTTCTCACTTTGTCTTCTTTGCCTCAATGTATGGCAGTCGTGTGATGTGTCTAGAGGCAAGGTTCAGCATCTCCAGAAAGAAAAGTGGGTCTACATGAGAAGTGGAAATGAAGCGGTCCCTTTCCTTGCAAGTCCCACCTGGGCCAGTTAACACGTCAGGTTCCATACTGGTGCCATAATCAGTCGCCCTCTGTGGTAGCGTGGGGAAACATTTGTTCCCCAGACATACTCTGCTTCATCTCTCGGGAGTCACGGCCTTGGTATGTAAACAGGGCGGTGCCAATTGCCCGTCCCTGAGTTTTTATGGTACCAAGGCAGAGCAAACAAACAAACTGGAGAATTTTATGTGACAGCCTGTGAAACATTCTCACAGTGCTACAGGGGACAAGTGTTGCCAAGTCCCCTAAACTGTAATTCAAGCACGTACACATGGAAGCATGCTAACATGAAAGCAAACGTGCATGAATTAGCACACACACATACCATAGTGTGTTCTTAACAGCACATGTGATTTTACTGACAGTCACGTCACCAGTGTGTTGTCTTGCAGCACATAATTACTGCGGTAGCGCCACAATGCCTATGACAGCCTTTGTTTTGGTTGTTTAAGATTGTTTTTGACAGTAAATATTTAAAACTTCTAAAAGAGCAAAACCGTGACAACTGGGCTGAGATGTTTTTTGCGGCTGGGAAAATTTTTTAAACACATCCTCTCTGCAGTAGTACATTCAAAAAGAGTGCGACTTTTATCATAATGGCCCTGGGGACAGACAGCCTGTAATGCGCGTTTACTATCACTTACTTACTCATCATTCTCAGACCATAACTAGATGTTCACACTGATGAATGGTTGAGCTTCCAATGTGTGGTCTCTCTCTGGTTCCTTGCAGATGGTGTTGTAGTGGTTCCTCTATGTCGAAGATGAGAGGGAGATGGGTGCGGTGACACTGGTTTTATGCTCTCGAATTCATTATCTCTGACCAAATCCGTCCCTGTGATCAGAGCAGGAGTCGACATGGTGGCGGAACAGGACAGAGAAGTCATCCTTCCGGTTTATCGTCTAAATGTACAACTTGTGAATGCACGAAAGCACCACAGTTGAAGAAAGACCAACATCTATTTAAATGCAAAGAAGCCATGACACCCATGCTGTTTCATGCTCTTCCTCTAATTGATGCAGCAGCAGAAATTCTGCAGGAAATGCGACAAAGAGAAGACTTGAATGATTATACAAACCCATTAATAAGTAAAATTTTTTTAAAACGTTTCACCTTGTTTAAAAAGAGGGTAAAAAGACATCAAACACATAATAATGTATTGAAAGAATACGTTCAATGTGTAGTTCATTATGAATGAATGTTTTTAATCCATTCGTCTTCTTTAAATTTTTTTGTCTTCAGCTGCTTATCTGACATGCCGGTCACAGGTTGTGCTGGAGCGTATCCCAGCTAGTTATGGGTGAGAGGTAGGGAACACTCCAGATGAGATGCCAGCCCATTTCTGGACCACACACAAAGACAATCAACTATAGACAATATTGGAATGACTAAGTCACCGTACCATGGTGGCACGGTGGCGCAGTGGATAACGCTATTGCCGCACAGCAAAGTGGTTCCAGGTTCGAGTCCTGTTCTGTACGGAGTTTGCATGTTCTCCCCATGTCTGCGTGGGTTCTCTACGGGTTCTCCGGCTTCCTCCCACCTCCAAAACATGCACTTCAGGTTAATTGGCGGGCTTCAAATTGTCCGTAGGTGTGAGTGTGTGCATGTTGGTTTCTGTATATGTGGCACCGCGATGCACTGGCGTCACGCCTGGGGTGTCCCATTTATTTTTCATTGCCAACAAATAACTGATATTGACTAAAACCAGTGAGAGTTAGTAAGCTGTCACTGGCTAACTCATCACCACTCATTCATTCATCCATCCATCCATCCATCCATCCATCCATCCATCCATCCATCCATCCATCCATCCATCCATCCATTCATCCATCCATCCATCCATCCATCCATCCATCCATTCATTCATTCATTCATTCATTCATTCATTCATTCATTCACTCATTCACTCATTCATTCATTCATTCATTCATTTTATTGATTTCTTATTCTCTGTACAAATGCTCATTACAGTGAGGCAGCATACCAAAAAGCTGCAGCAACTTTGGCTCCTTTTCAGAGTTCTGTGGTGCAGTGGAAACACAGAGGATCAAACAATTGTGACTTTGTTTCATGCCTTTTGAATTTAAAGATTATATCAGGATTAACTCATTATGCTTGATGTACAAAATGCATTTAAGAAGAAGAACAATTTTAAACATGGAGGATGAAAAGGAAAGTCATGTTTGAAGGTGAGAGTAGATTAGTGACGCCCCCTTTTTGGTCAGTCTGTACGCTAGATGCCTCTTCTCTGATGCTTTTAAAGGGGATTGAAACCATGATTGACCATGCCCCCACAACCCCTACCCAACCTTCATCATCTCCATACATCCAAATATCTAGCAGAGGTGGCCTCACAGTGTTTATGCGTGGCAGACGCCCAGGCTAAACAGGAAAGGATTGTAGACCATCACTGGGGACTCAGAGCGTAGACCCACATCAGCAGGCCTTCTCGGTGTGGATCAAGTTTGTTGTTGCTCTCTCAAATGAATATCATAACCATTACGGTAGACCAAATTTCTGTGAGTAACCACATATAGGCCAGAGCGTCGTGGGTGGCAGACGTGCACACCAGTAATCCACTGTGAAAGCATATGTGTTCACACATGCTTGATGTGTTTGAACATACATTTGTGCTCGATGTTGACGTGTGTCTGGAGCAGGAGTGCAGAAATACATGTGACAAAACAAGGTGAAAGGCAGACGCTGCTCCGTCCATGTAGGACTTTATGCGAGCTGTTCAGACAGAAAAATAAATACTGCTGCTGAGGAGAGGAGAGAAAAGCAGGTCAGAGAACTGAGCTGAGACACAGATGAACCATCCTATTTAAGGAACCTGAACGCAGCTTTTGTTAAGGACCTGCAACGTGTTTGTGTGTGGCAGCAATAACACAGTTCCGAGACGTGGCTCTGTGTGTACACATAGACCTGTGTAACCCTGCACCCCTCATGATGATGTCAGATTAACTTATTAAGCGTGAGGTTGGGGCTTGTGTTTGGACACACAAAAGTGTGTGTGTGTGCGTGTGTGTGTGCATTTCCAATGTAGCGAAACAAGATGTCTGGTATTGTTTTTTTGAGCTGTAATAGAAATGTAAACAGCGGAAGGTAGTGGCTAAGAGAGAGTGGAGGAGCAGAGGTGTTCCATGCGTGTGTTTGTGTGTGTGTGTGTGTGTGTGTCAGAGGGTGGATGACATCAGCGGCTGGGCAGGGAGCAGGCGAAGGGGCTCTGGTCAGTGTGAAAGTAGAGTCTGTCACACAGACGCTGTCCGATTGCACGCCACACTCTAAGCAGAGCACTCAGCCGCTGGCAGAGACTTGAGGACTGGCTGACGGTGGTCTGCCAAAGCCTGTCAGGTTCGTGGCAGTTTAAATGTTTCAGCACAGCAGTCTGGAAACAGAAAAGTAACAGTCGCAGCAAACATTGGCATTGGATTTCTACGGAGAAATGTTTCCATTTCAACCTCACAACATGTCCAAAAGTAGATGGCGTGCACTTTTCTATGATAAACTGAACATTTTAAGATCAATATGAGCTTTGTTGATTAAAGTTTTCTCACTTCAGTACATTTAGCTCACATGTTAAACAATCTGATTCGATAAAAGAAGCCAAAGAAAAACAAAAATATAGTCAGGTGCTAAGTTCCTGTTGTCAGAAGCGTACAGTTGAGTGTCTTGAGCAGCGACTTCCACATGGCATTGTGCCAGGCTCGCGTGGATGCTGCCAATTCCAGCAGTGAGGCATTTGGAAATACCACCTGTTTCCTTCTGTTCTGTTTTTATTTTCATTAATGCCAGATGCTATGGTGATGGGCGCCTACTTTGCACATGCTTTAGTTTTTGGGGGATAAAAATTCTCCCTTTTCTATAGCGTGTCATTTAAATCACAGCCCAGACAATCATCTTTTTTCTTCACGGCCAAGTTTATTTTTTCCTTCCAGAAGTTCTGCTTCTGCACAAGTCGCCCTGATTATTCAGCATTTGCAGGATGGTTGAGTGGTTGCAGGCTAATGTCAAGAAGGAAGCAGCTAAAGAGGTGTTGCTCTGCAGCTGAACCTGTACTCTGACCTCTGTGGGTGAATGCAAGTGTGAAGAGTATTCCCAACAGGGATCAATGAAGTGTCACGTTTACAGTCGTGTTTCATTGACTACTTTGGTTGAGACCACCAGTGAAGGACCTTGCCCAAAATCCATGCTGATGAAACTTCACTCAGGCCAAGGCTCATTGGTTCTCTTTCTCCTTCCACCAGAGGAGGTGGTCCTTGTATTTTCTCTAGTCTGTCTTTGATCCCGATCCCTCTTCTTTTCCAATGATTCATCTTCCCGGTGCAGACAAAGACTGCTCCTCCATCAAATGCAGCCTCTGCCTTTCAAGGCCAAGCGTCAGGCTGTTGAGGAAAGGAGACAACAGGAGAGGAGCATGGAAGCTGGGAGGACAGAAAGGATAGGAGAGCATGCAGTTTCACCCACCCTGAAAGTGTCCGTCAGGCCCCTGCTCTTAGTACCCTACCTCCAGAAGACCTTATTCAGAGGCTCACCTAATGAACACTCCTGCCCTCATTCAGCCCCACAATGGAGCCCTCCACTTCCATTGAGTCAGTTCACAATGGAGAACATCGCTCCAATTAAACCCCAGAGACAATGGGCTAGGGCTGGTGAAGGGGTGGAGGTGTGTGTGTAATATGTGTGCGTATGAGGGGTCGAGCTGGGGGGTCAGCAGAGTAATGAACAGGACCAACCTATCGGATCTCTTTGGAGGTCCAATGAAGTGCTGTTGCCTCTGATGTTCTATTTGGATCAGTAATAAGCAATTAGGTACCCATTCCCAGCACATCCCAGACCCTTATCCTCCCAGAAGCACATCTAGTGTGTGTGTGTGTGTGTGTGTGTGTGTGTGTGTGTGTTTGTGTGTGTGTGTGTGTGTGTGTGTGTGTGTGTGTGTGTGTGTTTGAAGAACACATTGGAAAGACTACAAAAAGCCAATGACCAACTGTCGTCACCACTTTCGATTTGGCTGCCAGATGAAACAAAACTTTTCGACTGGAGTTAAAATATAAAGACAAGATTTAGTGTTGGGAAAATACATTTCAAGCTGCTCTTTGACTTCAAAATCAATGCAAATGTCTCTTAAATGTTCAAATAAAGAAAGAGATTCTCCAAGAAATAGTGCATTTCTTAAAATTTGTGCAGTGTCACAAGATTTTTTCATGGTGCACTGCAGTGCATGTAATGGAGAAAAAGCAACACTAAGAGCCACGGAGGAAGGACATGAAAAAAGGACTGGCAATAAAGGAAGAGAAATAGAAAAAGGAAGAAAATTAACCACCCTTGCTTATATATGTGAAATGCATTAATGCACGTGTAACCAACCATCTGCAGGCTTCTATAATGTTGTATGTCTGATTATTCATGCTCAAAATAGAGAGTCTACAGAGATGTGACATTTGGCGAGGCAGTAAAGCCAACAAAGGCCAGGACAAAAGCAGGATCTGGGCGATGATAATGCAGCTCAGTGCTGATCCCACTCATGAATATGGCAGCTGTGGTGGTGGTAGTGTTGACACTGTTAGTCTGTGTGTGATACATGCATATACTGTATCTTACTGCATGTGTTTACTTGTGCGTCCATATCATCTGACCCACAGATTATGCATGTCCTCATACATCTGCTTTCTCATTGACGTGCGTGTATCACTATGTCAACCCCAGAGGTGTCAAGGCATTTATGTGTTTCCGTCTGCCTGTGGTTGGCTCCCACCGGGACTAAGAAAGTCAATCAACCAATGTGTCGAGGGAGTGGGACACGTTCTGCCCAGGGATCAATGCAACTTCACCCCTGGGATTCTAGCTTAGACAGTGGGAGCAACAAGAGCCCTACGAATCTGCTTAATCCCTCATCTGACAGGTGACTGCAGGGGACACCTTTTTTTGAGTTTGTGTTAGGCCCCGTCCACATGATAACCGATATTTTAAAAACGCAAGTTTTTTGTTGCATTTACGCCTTCCGTCCACACGACAACGCAGGTACCCGGAACGAAAACACAACTTTTTAAAAACGCTGGCCGAGGTGGATTTTTAAAAAAATGCTGGGTCTGTGTTGTTGTGTGGACGGCGTATCCGCGACTTTTTAAAAACGCTGACGTCTTGCCTGCGACGAAAAACGCTGTGACGTCATATTTATGGGCCTATAGAAGATTCCTATTGGATAAAATTTGACTCAATACTGCCACCACATGGTTTGGCATGCTTATAGCCGTCTTCGAAAACGCACTGGTGCGTTTACGTGTGGATGGAGATTTTTTTTAAAACGCTGTCGTGTGGACGCGAATCATTTTTGATGCATTTTTAAAAAGTTCCGTATTTTAAAAAATCCGTTATCGTGTGGACAGGGCCTTAGTTTGTATGCTTTCAAGTATTTCAAGCATTTGACAAAGCAAACCAACTACATTTTCACTTTCATGATTCAACGCTTTTCCTAGATCTTGTCTTTCATGCCTTAATGGACAGAAATTTAGGTGCTGGTTTTTGAAAATGTGTGTGCATGCGCATTTGTTGTGTGATTTTTATGTGTGCATAAAGCTGTTACAACAGAGGCAAATGTTGAAAATACAAATTATTCTTTACCTCAACAAAACAAATGTTCCCTTTGCAGGATTACTGAAATGTTATTAAATAATTGGAATGAAATGGTTAGGATAATATCTGCTTCATTTTTTATGGTGATTCTGATCACTGTCAGGATTTAGATTTTTTTTAAAAACAATTCTTTACCATAGTGGCATAGGGATTATAGCATACTTTTAGCGTCTGACTTCATTGGTAATGCCTACAATGCTGGAACAAAAATTACATAATAACAATCCAGGAACATCTACACATCAAAATCTGATCTAATTCCAGGTAATGTTTCAAATCTGGTGAAACAGAAAGTTA
>NC_090782.1:9855000-9917500 GCF_040054535.1 Antennarius striatus | reverse complement strand
TGTAGAGTTTTTCATTTTTTAATTTGCCAAGAAGTAAACTTTCGTGGAGCTTCCAATGCAAAGCTATCTCTAAAGTGAGTCTGAAGGGTGGTTGGTTATATGGAACAGCTGGTAAACATTCTATCTTGAAATTAACCAGATTATTAAATGTAATTGTTCCTTTTGTCTAAATTTTAGTGCAGTTGTGTGTGGCTCCGTGGTGGACTGGCGTCATGCCTGGAGTGTCCCCCATCTCATGCCCTACGCCAGCTGGGATAGGCTCCAGCTCCCCGTGACCCGCTACGGCAGATACAACGGCAGAAAATGGATGGATGGACTTAACAGTGAAGTGTTGAAGTAGTTGTACCTTTGAATATCACATTTGACTACAAATCCTATTTCCATCAAAGGTATAAGAGAGTAAGGTTTAAAAAATATCAACAGATTGTTAGAGCTCTATATATACTATACTTTTATATTAATTTATCTTCAGACTCATCATTACAGTCGTTGAAGTAAGTGAGTAAGTTTCTCTCTGTGCTCCAGCTGTCCCCTGCTTGTGTAGAGTCTTGCTCCTGTCGGACTGGTTTTCAGCCGCCCATCTCCAGATAGCTGTCTGTTCTCACCTACTCTGAGCAAGGATCTAATTGAGGGCAATCATTCAGATAAAAAGCCCTCAGGTATGACGCTGCTGTGCTTACGTGTTGGTGTGTGTTCATGTGTGTGTGTGCGTGTGTGTGTGTATGGGGGGGGGTCCACCATCCAACCCCACCACCTCCCCCCCTCGCTCACTCTCTCCAACACCATTAAAATGCCATGCCACTCTCTCGACCCATGTAGCCTGCTGCTCCCTCACCCCCCCGTGAGCCTTTTGTGTGGCACAGAGAAGAGCTGCTGAGACGGTGAAAGACAGACAGGGAGAGAAATAGACAGTTCCCGTTGTTGACTGGATGTTTCGGACCTCTGGGAGCACCTACTTAACATCAGGAGAGCCGGGGTGCTTCCAAAAGCACTCCACTTTTCACTCCTCTCTCCTGTCCTCTTCTCCCCCCAACCATCACCCTGACCCCACACCAATTACAACCCACATCAATAGCCATTTTTACGCAGAGACTGTGATCCAGACACAACCAGGATCCTCCTCCAAGCCCACTTTGTTTATTTACACTGAGCAAAACAACAGTGGCGTGACATTGTTTGAGTTTATGATTTTTAGATGGTGAAAATTTGATGTAACTATATTCATTTATTGCTGTTATAAAGTGTTGCTTTATCTTATCCTCTACCTGTTGTTGTCTACCCAACAGGTAGACATTGTCACTTCATTTTGCTCTTTTATGAGCTGTCTGCTAGCTGCTGCTTCACAAACCCCCCTCTTTATAGATTGTTACACTCCATCACCTCAGGCTTATTATCTCTCATTTCACTGCTTTGACACATTATGATAATAAAGGAAGAACCATTAAATTGGGGAGTTATTTCCTGATTTAACTTAATTTTGACCTCAATTTCTTTTAGCAGTTTTTGCATTTACTTCATTTGGTGACTTTACACATTTCTTACACATCTCAAAATATTTTGCCACCCTGTATTTCATTCTAATTTGTCAAGGCTAAACCTGATCTGGCCCTGCCTCTTCTACAATGGTTAATAGTTGAATAGTATTATAAAATAGCCTTTCTGTTAAAGGGCATTTTTGATTTTTAAGTCTTGCCACTGAAACTGAATGTTTGTGCATGAGGTTGAGGTTTTGGGGATAAGAAAATGTTCCTGCTAGTCAGACAATTATCCTAGGAGAAGAAAAGGAAACACAAAATATGTTTTTATGTGTTATTTTTCAGAAATTAAAGCTTGGTCCCATTACTGATGAACACTTACAGGTTTGGTGCCACTGTGCACACATATAATATGCAAAGTGCTTGCAAACTCTTCACGTGGAGAGCAGCCCACCACCCTCTGTCTCACTCTCTCCATTCATGACAATGACAGCAAATGATGGTGTCATTATAATTTTACTGGTGGTGTAACCCCAAAGAGCAACGGGAGAGCCTAGAGGGTGAAAGGGTGGGGCAGGCTGTTTTGAGGTAACACAACCCTACTTGGCACCACTCTGCTCCCCATATTTTGTCCCATTCAGAGTTCTAATTGCCTTCTCAGTGCATTGTTAATTTGTTCAAGATTTATGAACATCAGATCATTTTGGTCCAGCTACTGTTTGATAGAGCAATCACCCTGAACACAAAGAACAGACAGACAAACCTGGATGCAATAAAGCCTTTGACTCAATGTCCCTCATATTGATAGGAGAGCCTCAAACTCATTAGTTTAATCAAGAGCTCAGTTTGGCTGTTGAAAACATGGAAGCCAGTCACTAGCAAGGTCATCCATTGTATCAGCTGCTGTCAGATCTCAATGCCTTAAACCAGATCATCATAATGACAGGACATAGTTTTGGATACAGCTTCAGAAGTAGAGTGACCTTCAGAAATGAGTAAGCCAGCCAAATTACTCCAGAAGGTAAGAGAGAAACTGAGATGCTTGCTCAATAACCAGACTAAAACCCAACCTATTAGAATATTCTACCAGTCATCAGAGCTACAGTTAGAATAGTCAACAGGCTTTTGGAAATCAACAATGACACGGAGACATGATCCACAACAACTCTTCCCACGAAGTAAATTTATGAAAACAACAGATTTCCAGGAAGTTTCCTATATATTTTTTTACAATCAAACACCTTCAATAAAGTAGGAACAATAGAGTTTATAGAGCAAAATACTTTAATTTTACATATTGAATTTAAATTACTGTGACTAGACACAGGTGTGAAAGCAAAAAATACATTTTATGTTACAAAAAGAAATAAAAATTAAGTACATAAAAATGTGTATAAGATGACAGAATGTAAAATGTAGTTAATCATGAAAAATTCAAAAATATTTGTGTGTTCATTAAGAAAGTACACAAAAGCAATTGTTCTTTTGTGAAAAAAAGGAATGTAATAGGAAATGTGATTTTGTTTTTATTTTATTTGCATTAGATTGCAAAAATATTACTTACTAATTAACCAAAATTGTCTGCAAAGTTAGTTTTGTAAGGAATAAAATAAACAGAAAATTACTGTACTGTTATTTTCCATATTAATTTATTACAGTGGAGCATGAAAAGGTTGAGCAGCACTATGATCCATGTATGTATACAAGTACACATACATGGATGACACGCCTGCACCGTTTCCTGCCGGAAGATCCTGCAGCGCATCATGAGAGCAGTTGAAAAGATCACTGGTGCCTCTGTCCCTTCCCTCATAGACATTTACAACACCTGCCTCACCCGCAAAGCCATCAGCATTGCAGGTGATCCCACCCACCCCTCTCACAGCCTTTTCAGCCTGCTGCCATCAGGTAGGAGACTGCAGAGTCTGCGGGCCAGAACCAGCAGGCTCAAGGACAGTTTCTTTCACCAGGCGGTCAGGAGGCTCAACTCCCTCCCTGTTCTGCCCCCTGCCATAGCCTTGAACTCTACCCTCACACTGCCCTGTCCTCCCCCCAGCACCTGACTACCTATCTCTCTCTCCCCCCATCAACTCAGGGACTACACACACGTCACTTCCCCTATGAGATTAGAGTGTATAGAGATGTTTACCATCCCTTGTGTTTTGTCTAATGCTTCGTGCTGTACTGTCTGATGTACTGCCTGTGTTGTCCTGCCTGTGTTGCACTGTCTGTGTTGTAATGCCTGTGTTGTCCTGCCTGTGTTGTACTACCTGTGTTGTACTGTCTGTGTTGTACTGCCTGTTGTACTGCCTGTTTACCGTGGGTCAGAGAGGACTGCAATTTCATCTGTGCTGTATGTCATGCATACATGGTACATTTGACAATAAAGCTGACTTTGACTTTGATGTTCCATCTGATCCTCTCAGGCACAGTGAAGTTACTTCCTGGTGACGATTACAATTGTTTTGGGTCAGTGTGGACCAAGTTAAGTGTAAGTAAGAAAAAGGTAGAAATAAAAAAGGAATGTTCATTATTCTGAAGGATAGAATGACTTCAGAGACTTATTCTGTATTTACTGACATTATAGTTGGCAAATGGATGAACCACTAAATAAAGCTGAATTAAACTTCTGCTTTGTCTCTAATGTGATTTGGAAGCCTGGCTTGTAAGTGCATCCTGTGGGAGGCTACTGTAAGTGTAATGCGGTTTTATGTTTGTGTGTGTTTGGCACTGGGTGCTGGTGAGCAACTAGTGAGAAGACCCCTCCTCAATATCAATTACGGTCTCCAGCTCACTCCTCTTGCTTTCGTCAACCAGGTTTACGTAGCTCTCTACTGCAGCCAACATGCTCACAGAGAAAACATTAACATAAGTAAGTCCTCTACTGACAACTCTCTAGTTCTCTCTCTTCTCATCTTGCCCTATTTTCTACATTCTCTCTTTGCCTTTTTCTCATTTGTAATCTCTCCCTTGTCTCTCTCTGTCTCTCCAGCAGGGAAAACATCATTGTCATGGAGAGAGGGATGACAACAATGAAGCGGCTGCAAATCACACTGAGTGTCAGTGCTGGACCTGGTGGATGGGAAGAGGGCTAATGTAATTGTTCAGGCCCTTGTCACTGTTGATACAGGCTCTTCAGAAGGCAGGGTGATTTAACTAAAAGCTATCTCTAGGCCAAGTAATTAGACACACCATCCACGGTGGCATTAGCTCAGGCTGCTGCTGCTGTTGGGTCCCTATTACGTACACACACACACACACACACACACACACACACACACACACACACACACACCTCTCGCCAAGGCCTCATCACACCACTCTGGGTGTTATTCAAACTATTACCAGGGAGCATGGTGTTCCCGGCTGGGAACAAGTGTCTGTGAATTTGTGTGTGTTTATATGTGAGTGACAAATCCGTGCTCTTTCTGCTTGCATACACTCGTGTCTTGCAGTTCTCTATATGTATCATCACTGTCGGCTGTTTCCACCAGCTGATCGAGTCGAGGTGCTGCAACACACTTGACTTCCCTAAAGCATGTTCCCCATCTCCCACTGTGACTTTATGCTCTCCCATTAAATCAATTAAAGCAATCCAACACTCAGCTCAAAACAGACGGGGCAGAGAGGGGAGAGCAGGCGATGTGCCCCCCTGTTCAACGTGTACTTCAGTGGCATTCTAACCTAAAACCCATGGGAATTGGGCTGAAGTGTGTTGGATTGTTTAGCTATACTCACTCCAGGATAATGCCTTCTGTAGAGGCCCGTTTTCATTTGAGACCTTGAGATGACTAACAATATTTCTATTCCGATTTCTTTCTCTTTTTTCTTATTTTTCTTTTTTTATGCAGTTGTATGGTCAGTCACAAATGACTGGAATATGAATGGCATCACATGACCATCTGCAGCAACTGTGATCTGAATACTTCTTTCGCTGATATCCAATTGGTAAGGTGTACACCATGAATACTTTCACTTATTTGGTTGTCTCAGATGTCAGCAGACAATAAATTGGCAACTACGTTGTAGTTGTAACAGTTATGAAATAAATAAATAAATACTGGTAACATTGCTAACGATTTAGCTTCACTTTGCATGCATCTGGATTAGCCTGAGGGAGGTGTGTGTTTAAGCTGAGGCCAAATGGAAAGCAATAAAACCTCCTCCTAAAAATCATTCCCCCTCTCGCTGTTTTTCACTGTTCACCCTTCAGTCCTCTCTCATTCCTCCACTCCTCCTGCTCAGCTCTCTCTTTATGGAGACACCAAACTCCCTGACAGTTTGTTTTAAATTTGACCGTGCAGATGTTTCTTTGGGTGACTGACTTTTATGGTTTAGAAAAGATTATATCAGCTTTCCCTCAGATTGTGTTACTGTATTTAAAAAAATTCTGGAGATGGAAGGGGGAGGGAAGGAGGGATGGATTTGTGTAGCAGGAAAAGGAGAGGAGGAAAGAGGGTTTGTACTGTAGGTCTTTAAATCCTGGGTCTCCCTCTTGGTTTTAGTAGAATAGACTGGTCAGGGAGTTACTGGGGAGCATGGTCGATGTAGGAGGGAGATGGAAATCAGGGAAATGAGGTTAGAGTTCACAGCAGGCAGGTTTGGCTTATAGCATTAGACACAGATTCTTTCTAATTTCAAAGGACAACACCAGGGTTAAATTTGAGGATATTAGTTTTTGATAGGCAGTTAGGGCAGAGCACACAGTAAGGAGGTGAACAGGATGACTAGTACGTTTTCACATTACCGGACATGTAATCAGTAATTTCTCTATAGAGATTATAGTATCTAACTGTAATCAGACTTCAGTCGGTTTTCTCCTTCCATGTTGTCATCATTATGAATCAATTCAGTCCTTTGTCCACATTTTCACAGAGCAGAACCCATCAGCAGCCACCTCTAATGTTTCCTTGTGAAAATATGCAGAATAGCAACGTAGACTGTAACTGAAAGATTAAAGAAATGCAAGACGTCCACCAAGTGTGGCTCATTCTGTCCACCTGAGAATTTAATGAGATGAAGAGTGGGTGAGGTGGAAGTTTTTTCACAAGTTGGTCCTGTTTGTTTAAAGGGAAGCTCAGTTTACATTCATTAAACCATGGGCTGCTCTTCCACTATAAGGGTGTAAGTTCAGGTTTGTACTCCACCATGATTGTTCTGAATGGCTGTCTGGTGCCCCGGCTGACTCCTTGCTTGCTGGTTGACAGATTATCTGATGTTCCTGGGTGGCTGACTGAAAGATCAAAAGGAGGAACATGAATGTTGAAAATAAAATGTTTTTACCCAGTTTAAAATTGCCTCTCTAAGGCTTCCATCAGGGTGAGTAACTCAGCACAACAATGCTTATTCTCCAGTGACAATTCGACAGCACTGCTATCTGGGGTTATTTACAGTTGTATCAGTTCCAGTTGTGGTTTGGGTGCATGTAGCTGCATCAAAACAGCTCTCAGCATTGGCCCTATACTTACATAGAGTATGAGAGGAAATTGGGCTTAGCACTCGTAATTTTCCTGCTGCGGTGGCCCACCAATGCTGAAGGAAATGCATAGGTAATGAAGACAAAGACTACAGGCTGTGATAGCCTTACCATTGCCCTGATTGCCCTGCCTGAGCAGACTGGCTTGTCCAAGTTGCTGAGTCACCACTATCTTCTTTATCTTTGCCAGATGTACAATGTGGCTCAAGACTGAGAATTACTTCATAATGCTTGACTTAAGATACTGTATGTGATGGACTTTTTGATTAAACTTTGAAACAGGTTTACCAATCAGACAATAATTGACAAGAATTGTGCTTTTGGATTTTTTTATTATTATTCTTGAAGACCAAAGCTGAAAGAAATTGACTTTCTTTTGGGGTTTGAAATGAAAAATCTTCAAACCCCAAACAGTCTCATTGCTTTGGAGTCAACCTTCATGAATTACCATGAACTGAATAAATGCAAATCTGTTCTGTCATTGCTTTACTTATAGATGGATTCTGAGGATCGCCCAGGACTCCACAAACCACTAGCTTGTTCTCTCCTTAGCTTTCTTTTCAATACTACACATGAGGATGTGCATCTTGAATCCCTTATGCAATCTATTGTTGGCCCCCTAATGCATTTTGGTTGCTGTTGGACTGAGTTTATGTATTCACTTAGCCATGACCGTAAAAAGAGAAATAATGATTTTGCTGCTATATATAGATATTGAAGACAAATAAGTGGACATTGCTCCTCGAAGGACTTTTCTACGACATTTTCCTCACTACACTGGTCAAAAATTTGACTCAGCCAGCATTAAGTTGCCATCATAATGTACAGTATTTACCATCACAGAAGCTAAACAAAACAATCAAAATAACAAGACAATTTCAAACCCTTTGACTCATATTTGGCTTATTTTTCCACAATTCCAAGTACCAAAGTAAAAAGAGAAACGTATTACGCAAAAGTTAGTTGTGCCACCACCTCTTCACTCCTCCCTGCCTTTCACTCCATCTGCAGGAAGCAAAGATTGGTAGTTTGCAGTAATGTACATGTAGAACCCAACATGATTGTCTTGAAATAGATGAAAGGGCACCTCTGCCTTGAACTTTGAGTGGCTTCCATCTTTTTATCATCTCTCGTTCTGTTCACCCCTCTAGACTACTCAGAAATGAGGAAGATGGCAGAGGAGACAAAGAGCCTGTACCTCCACCATCTTGCTTTCCCTTTGTAGCGCTCTCTCCATCACTGTTAGTCACACATGATTATGCCCTGTCGACTGCAGACCAAGTGTTACTATTTGCCTGTAATAGCATGGCAATCACTGTCAATCTGTGCTGGGCTCCAAATGTTGTTCACGCTGTCCTTTGTCTATGTGTTTTACATAAGATTAGCATACTCATGTTGCTTTGCTTCAATGTTGATCCAGTATATTCACATATTCAATGTATGAGATGATGTGCTGTACATATACATTACACTGTAAATGACGATTTAAATTTCTTTATACAAATACCCACTTAGTGCAATAAAGTGGGCAAACAATTAACTGTCTGCTCTTGTCAAATCAGTTATGCTTCATTGGTGAGTGTTGTTCCGAATTGTTTTCCATGATCAACATCAAAGATGAGAATGAGATGAGGGTCAAAATGAAAGGATGGGTGGGAGGAGGAGGAAAGGAGAGAAGTGAGTACAAGTGAAGAATCAGCGTTCATACCGCTTAAGTGTTTCTGCTTCACCTTTAATCTATAGAAATGTATGGAATAGATGAAGTATAATTGTCTGGTGGACTTTGACCATTAAAATTTCTCAAGAGCTTGTTGTGTGAGGGGCCAGAGGGAGATCGGGCAGTAATCACTGCAGGGTCACTCCAGTGATGATGGGGAGGGAATTAATTTACCCTGGAGAAAAACAAATTAAGGCTCTGCTCAGCCCGGCGCTCCGTCACACAATAGCATATATAAATATTTTATCTTGGGCGATGCAGGTTAGAAAAGGTTTAGAACATCTCCATTTTCACAAGGGCCCGCTCTCCATGCTGTGGCCTCTGCTCCCCCCTCAGCTCTCCTCCTGATGAGTACCTGCTGTCCTCTCCTTCACCTACCAATCTTCCTCCTTTCACTTTCCTCACCAGCTGCTCTGTCTTTCATCAGCCTTTCTCACCCATGTTCTTTTCTCACTTCCCTTCCTACACATCCTCTCGAACTTTTAAATACAACCCCCCCCCCCAATATTTATCGTGATCACCATCTTCAATGGTTCTATCTACTCTAACATGACACATCATTCTTGACTTGAGGAAGTAGAATACACTGTGACAAACAGATTTCATGAAACACAATGGAACAGGTTGAAATTATTTTTGTTCTTGTGCCTATGAATCAAGTTTGGGGTGTATTATATTATAGAATTCAGTTACTATTCATATTTAAAATGGAACAATAACCCTTCTGGATGTTTTTCATTGTAATAAATTTGGTCGTGTGAAAATATAGAATTTGTTATAATTTATTATATATTATAATTTATTATGATTTTTCATTATTTAAAAGCAATTTAAAGGAGGGGGACCAACATCTGTAGAACAAGTGAAATGCTGCCAATTAATTACAATCTAATTTAACTAGCACATAAAAAAACCGAGGATTTACAAGGACGTTTTCCTGTTAGTCGCGTAAATTAGCGTGGCGCGTGCTTTGTTCTGATATCGACTTTTGTTGTTGTTGTTTTTGTTGTTGTTGTTGTTGTTGTTGTTGTTGTTCATAAAGAGGCAATTAGATCCACAGCGAGCCGGTAATGACTGCGGTTCAAAGAGGCGCGCGCGAGCGCAGGCAGGGGGGCACGCGGGGTTGAAAATGAGCACGCGCCTCCGCTGCGCGCGGCGCCTCCCGGAAATGAGGCTCTAATGAGGGGATTTAATGGATTTATAGCAGTTGAGGTTAATGGTGAGCCGAACATCTTCTCTCCACTGTTCAAAGGCAAGGAAGCAGGTAGGATGGTGCCACCTTTTTCCAGTGTGAAGGTTATTTTATCAAATTTTTTTTATTAATCAGAAAGTTTCAAGTCCACAAATAAAAGTTAACACAAGTAACCAGGTCACAGTGGTGAATATTAAGGCGTGTGTAGAAGAAGCTACTCTCTGCAATTAAACCTGTATTATGACCTAAATATGTACAAATGTTTAAAAAGGTTTGAGTTTTATATAAGTTATTGGTCCACATTTTAACTGATAATATTTAATTAGTAATGATAAAGTGTTGTAATTTGTCTTTATAGTTCATGAATCTATGAATTGATAAAGTGAATAAATGAATGTTTTGCTCAATATGCTGTCACGTTGTGTGTTGTTCAATCTCTAATTGTCATATGAAGGCCAGCCATTTTGTTTGTCAGAGCATTATCCTAATTCAGCATATATATTTATGCTATAGTCAGGCTTTGAATTTAGATGCATGATTCTTCATGATGGTTGCTGTTAATTCCCTTGTAATCCAACCTTTTCACACTGAGCTGCTGGGCCAGCTGTCACTGAGTCACAGTGTCCTCTGCTTTGCGAATCGATAGGCCTAGTCTGCTAATTTATTGTGAATGTGTTCATTGATCAAGTGTCCTCCGGGACCAGATAGAGCAACAGCATCTAATCCTGGTTCAACTAAATCCCTAACATCATAACAAATAAATTCCATCAAGTCAAATTGCCATGAGAGAAATCATTATGACCAAATGAAAAGATGGATTTAAGAAACTAAATAACACTTTATTTTCTTGTCTAGCTGTCAATAGTATGTAACCATGAAACTCTATTAAAATCACATCTGACCCAAATATCCTGTTTCCCATTCTCATCCGATTTTAATAAATGACGTGAAACTGTAAAAACTGGTTATAAAACCACAAGCATTTATTGAGTTAACAAGTCCAGTTCCCCTCTCCTCTCCCAGCTCACTGCTCGCAGGCTGGGGAGAATTTCAGAACAAAAGAAACATTTAGTGTCTGCTTGTTTATTCCTGTGCTCGCTCTGTATTTATTCATCCCTGTCACTCATCTTTTTTCTCCTCTCCACCTCGCTCTCCCCTGCGGCTTTCTCTCACACACAGGCAGTGTGATGGCGCTGTAGCAGAGAAAGAAAGATCTGGGTGACCATCTGAAACCAATTATGGTGCCGCAGCCACCCAGAAACTGAGTGACGATGAGGATCTCGTATTTATAGCTGGTGTAATTGCCAACACTCAGACACACACACACACACACACACACATACACACACACACACACACACACACACACACACACACACACACACACACACACACACACACACACACACACACGCACAAACATGTAACTTCCACATGCACAGCACTAGAGAATACAAAGAAAAAGACACTTTTAAACATACACACATTAGGCCCAGTTTATGCTTACACACAGACACACAGACATTAACAGATAGCATGCACAGAAGTCAGAAAGAGGCGCACACACTCTTGATGCATCGCTTCCATGCAGGCAAAGTGACGCACAGACCGTTGTCACGGGAAGACATAATAAGGCTCAGACGTGGCCTGAGAGGGATGTTTGTGTTTTCCACGGTCTAATCAGAGCTGATGTTTACAGCCGATACTGCAGTTGGGAAGCAGGTTGTACATATGAGCTATCTGTCTCGGCCTGTCAGCGCGTCAAACCTGCATGTGAAAACATATACAAAACACATCTGCCTCTTGTTAGACTCCATAAATGGCTGCCATGTGGTCTACTGATAAATAGGCCAGTCTATTTATTGGAGCACAACAAATTGACTACAAACACTGACAAGGATTTGAAGCACTATAAATATTGTGACGTGACGAAATCTTTAAACGTGCTGCAGGTATTTTATGAGGGTCCTATTTCTTTGACTTTTTTCTGTTTGTAGTTGGAGATATTTCTTTTGATGACTTTCTTCTTTCACACACCGCCTTGTTAAATAGGTGATGGGGGGACAATGACGCTCTCACACTGAGCAGGTCCAGAGCAGAGGGTGTGTGTGTGTGTGTGTGTGTGTGTGTGTGTGTGTGTGTATGTGTGTGTGTGTGTGTGCGCGTGTGGGTGTCTGTGTTTGTGTGTGTGTGTGTGTGTGTGTGTGTGTGTGTGTGTGTGTGGTGGGCTTGGCCGCAACTAAGCTGAGCAGATACGCCACTTGAGAACGATAAAGAGCCCTGTTACACCCGAACTCTCAGAGAGACATAACCAGAAATTCCTGAATGAATCGGCAACAGACAAGCCCTAAACCCCGTGTAATTACATATTTGGAGTTTATCAGGGTTTATGTGAAAATGCACAAGTTTCCCTTCCCTGGTGGTCCTTAAACACATCCATATGTTTCCATTTCTGCTCCTCCCTCTGCCCCCTCCTTCTCTGTAACTTCCAACCTCCTGTTTTCTGAAACAGGAGGTTGAAAAATGTCTTTTGCGTAAAGATGGATGATATGACTCGTTGGAGTGGTGTTTTCCTATTGTTAAATTGTTGTTGACTCTCTAGACTCACAGTGGGAAAGATCCAGTTTGGTGTTTTGGAGTGTGTCAAGGACATCAGCGGTGGGCCAGAACTTTTGGTGTAGCTGTGCGCAAACAGAGGAAGCCGCAAACCGTCCACATCGCACAGCCTGGAACACACAAATGTGGGGAGGCTTTCTATCGTGTGTGGGCCAGTTTTTTCCCCATTTCTTTCTCTTCATGTCTGCCTCTATATCTCTTTCTCACCCCCTCTCTCTACCTCTCTCTTGCTCTCCCTCTCTCTCTCTCTCTCTCTCTCTCTCTCTCTCTCTCTCTCTCTCTCCCTCTCCCTCTCAGAAAACTGATCTGTTTTAAAACACGTGCTAAATATTACCGTATTTACATTTTCCTGTTTCGAGACGGCAGAAAAGAGGGAGTGTGTGGTGTGGATTTTTCTTTTTTTTTTAGTGGAAAGGTCTCGGCCTGGGGTTAGGCTCTGTTTGAAACTTTAAACCTTTTTCATGCTTATTTGTTTTATGGTTCTGCAGGGCACTGTGTTTACACTAAGAGTGCAACATCTGGATTAGATAATTTGTTGGGAATTAACCGAGCCCCTCTGCTTATCGACCTCATCTGATTACATCTCTTTGATGTCTGGTGATTTTTTCCCCCAGTATCCATTATTTTGCAGCCAGCTCACCGGTGTTCAGTTTTTGCTGGACGATTTTGTTTGATATGTTCTTAGACAAATGGAGGATTAACACTGTACAGCATGAATCATACCTCTTATCACCAGCAGCAGCAGCTGTAGGTCAGTCTCTATGTGCTCTGTCACGTCGCTCTACTCACAGTACTGTGGGGTTTTTTTAATAATGGCTGATCCTTAATTAAATCTCACAGGAAATAGTTGACTTTCCAGTGATTTCAGGGGTCCGCTAGAGTAGAAGTGTCATACAGAAACACTAAGAAGCAGTAAGAGAACATATTCACTAATTACATCCTCAAACTCACTCAAAGACTAATGTAGGCCCTGGTGTTAATTCAATTAAGATAAAATGCAGTACCTCAAATAATATTTATAATTGCAAAGACCTTTTGAAAGAAGGATTAGTATGACTTTACTTGTCAATGTTTTATTCAGAATGTCTCTATATTTTATCTTCTGATATTTGTCTCCATGATTCTGTTGATATAACTCTTCTCTTCGCCCCATTTATGTACTTCCCTCACAGAACATCTCTCACTCTCCCCCTCACTTTTTCTCTCTCTCTTTCTTAATCACTCTATTTCCTGTTTGTTTTATTAGCTACAACCAGAAGAATGATTGTCACAGAGTGGATTGGTTTTCTCAGTTCAACAAGCTTGACATGTCCATGAGGACTGTTTTGCAATAGTTGCAATATCTATCTATCTATCTATCTATCTATCTATCTATCTATCTATCTATCTATCTATCTATCTATCTATCTATCTATCTATCTATCTATCTATCTATCTATCTATCTATCTATCTATCTATCTATCTATCTATCTATCTATTTGCCATAGTTCTAAATGACATCTGGCACATGTATCAAATCAGAGTCATTTTTCAAACTATCTGGTTGCATATTTTCATCTCCTACTTTCCCTTTTGACATCCCTGGGTGTAGTATAGCAGAGATATGTTGGCAACACTGGTGCAACATGTCTTTTGCACCAACAGGAATAAATATTATGATTCCGCAAACTCAACTTAAAACACGGATTGACATCTCAGGCCTGTAGTTTTTACTTTCTGTCTTTAATAGCCTATGTTCATTGCTGCTGCTGTCTTGTAAAATAAATGGAATGAGACTTAGATTATGCTATAATAAACAACACTTAAACAACAAACAAAAATCTCCCAACAGTAAGCTAATGGATAATTCTGACATTATGTGTTTAAAACACATCCACCCGGCCCTGTATTGGGCTTCATCTCCATACAAAGCTGTTGTCCGTCCCCTGGGTGATCTGCCCTGTCCCCTCTAATCTGGTCGAGATGCTGTGATTCCATCACTCCTGTCGAACCACACAGAAAGATTAGTCAGACTTTACATATAACAGATGTGTCCAACTCTTGATTTGTGTGTGTTTTATTGACTCTGGCCATCTGTTAATACAGTTGCTGGTTCCTTGTTTCGTGTTTGTTGATGCACACAGACGGGAGTTCAGTGCCAGAAAAAACATTCAGAAAAGTAGAGATGAGAAATAGAGACAGAGAGGCTGTGAGAGAGGGTTGAGCTGGAAGTCGGAGGGTAATGTTTCATAAAAGGCTGCTGATTTAAGTGTTAATCTGTGGCCTGCTGTTTTCCTGCATATAGAACATTCTGCATATAGAACATTTGTTCTTGCTTTTATTTTGGTGGGAGCATTGAGAATTACGATAGGGCAAAGGCAGTGTAAGTTGATGAATGAGTCTCAGATGTTCTGTGTTTTCACGAAACAGTAAGAGCTTAAATTCCTTCACTAGGAGGAAAGTGAATAATTGCTTTAGATATCTGAAATTCCAAGTGGTAACATTCTTCAGATTCTCCATCAACACTGGAGACCCACAAGGAGCAGTTGCCGTCAGCATTTCTCAGATTGTCCATTTGTATGTAAGTATTTTCTTGACCATGGTTGTGAGCATCTCAGGAATTTTTGGCTACACAAAAGGATGATGATGCCTAACAGTTGTACTTGTGTTGAGCCGTTGTGTGGTGCCGTACTGGACATCGTACCCGACTCCTTGTCTGCCTGGTCTCTGCGTCTCCCTGTCACAGCTTTCACTCCCATGGTGTCTTTTCCCCCTCTTTCCCTGTCTCACATAACATTTGAATGAAATCCTGGAAAGACATGGAGCTTATGAAAACTTCTGCCTCACATTAATTATCCTCCATCCCACTGAAATAAATAAAAGGTGAACTGATTACATCTCCAAACTTCTTCGACTCGCTCAGCATGAATTACATCATTCAAACAAAAATTTCACTCTGATCCACTTCGTCCATCTGGATTTCTCTGTTCGCCCTCCTTTCCTTCTTTCTTCCCACCCAGCTACATTCAGCCGCCTTGCTGTTTTTACGACAGCTGTGATGTTGCTTCTCGCTACCCCTCTCTCCAGTGTCATGATGATGCGATTTTAGTCGAAACCCCAGAACTCCATGTAAACCTGCTGAAAGGGTTGTGGCGTCCAGCCTGGGTAAACACAATGTTAGGAGGGAGCGAGGGATGCAGACTTAGTATTAATGTAGAGGAAAAGAAGTCCAATAACTGGGCCTGTAGGGAGCGACCAGGGCCAAGGTTAACCTCAGCACAGGCTCTCTGGGAGCAGGCATAGGAGTGATGCTGCATACAGGGAAGTGTGAGTAACATTCATACGTGGGTCTTGCAAACAGCAAATCATTTTCATGGTGGTAGCATCCTTTTTACAAAGCAGTGACATTTAATTCAGTTCTAATTCAACCTACTAGTTGGATTTGACATGAAAGTTTAAAATAACCATAAAATTGCTGCAATAACCTAAAGGAAAGTGAGCCAGGATTAAGTGTGCCTTAACATTTAATGAATTGCAGTTTTGAATTGCATGTTAACCTGAGTAAGCTGAGAGCAAATTAACCTCAACTCTGTAAGGGAAACATTTGGGTTTAACATGACCATGCACTACTACTTATGTGTCCACCCTCCGCCGTGTACGTTCACCCCAGTGAAGAGGCATAGATATTGCCCTTCATGCATTTTTTCCTCATCGACTTTCATTCCTCCCTCCAACTCTGTCTGCCAAAGGTTTAAATACAGTCAAGATGAGCAGCAGGGTTTGTGTGAAGAAAGAATCAGTAAACAAGAGTAGGTGTGTCAGTATGAAGAATAACAATCAGATTTTGGACAAATAATCTGAAATAATTCTTAGCGTTTATTTTAATCTATGTGAAGTTTTACGTGTACTGGGTTTACTTTCCGTGTTTTTCTGAAGTTGTTGAGACCAACTGATGTCATAAGGTACAGCATCACCCACAGTTTTAAACTGCATATCTATGCAGGATATGCTGAAGAGGATGGAGGTACTGTTATTCCTTTGTGGCTGGAGAATAGACAAATGAAAAGTCTCATTATGCGATGAGTCATGATGCAGTTTGACAATATTACATCAATTTAGTTGCAGATGATTTTTTTTTGTAACACAGCAATTTTTTAAAAACACAAAGCACCAATGGATGACTGGAAAAGCTGTTTTACTTTGCAGTGATAGAATTTTTAACGTGGCCAATTTAGCCACCTTTTGCCGTGGGATTCTTCTTTTGAACTTATTCTGCTTCACCCGTCACCACTTGCTACACGTCCCACCCCACTGCTACCTCACAACCTCCGGAACGTAGTTAATGCTTTAATTGGCACTTAATTAGTTAACTGACCCCTGCCTTTTTGGAAGGAAGCAGGGTGGGCAGGGTGTCAGGGGCTTAGCGGAGCAGGTGAGGTTGGAGAGGATTGGCCTAAGGTTCTTCCTGTATCACATCCCCAGTGGAGGTACCCGTCCAAGCCTTTGAACTGTGACACAAACACTGGAACCACTTTCATCAGCCTTATGTGTCATCCCAGCCGGGTCCCATGTATATGTATGGGACTGTCTGAAAATATACAAAGTCCAATTTGCCCAGTAACGGCTGACCTCAGGATAATGAATCACATGTGATGTGTATCTGATATGCAGCCTGAGTCATGACCAGATGTTTCAACAGGATTACTTCCAGAACACTGGATTTTCAAAGAGAAACCAACAACACTCTATCAAAAAGACAAAGAGAAGAAGTCAACAAACAATCGCTGCCACAATGAGTATTATAGAAGAGTTTGTCAAATATTCTGCACAAGAATGCTCCCAGTGCCTCTGGAAGGCAGACCAAAGTGTCTCATGTCTATAATTGGGGATACACAGACCAAATGTGAGGAGTTTTGAGGTCAAGTATAGAAGAGGAAGTTACTGGTACCAGGCCTTCAGATAAAAGCTTACAGGTGGAACTAAGTGTAATGCTACATGTGTAAGCAAGCTGTGATGCTTGTTTGTTCTGGTGTCTGTTTGTATGTGGAAAATGCAGCTCCTAGCACATAATATGTTTGCTCAAGTCGAAGCATAGCACATACTCTGGATAACATTTCTTGTCTCTTTCACTTGGCAAAAACACATATGAACCTGTGTTAATTTGTGAACCCATGTGCAAACCAACATACCCACACAAGCACAGGTAAACACATGCGCACACTGTCACTTTTTACGCTCATTATTCCTCTATAGTTCAATCATATGTATGCAAATATACAAGGATTCATGTTCCTTCAGTTTACAGCACTGGACTTGCTGTTTACTGAGAAATTTAGAACAGTTTCTGAGACCTTGTGTGGGCCATCTGCAAATGGGTTCCTGCGTTTGTCCCTATGTGTCTGCACCCATGTGTATGCATCAGACGGGGATGTCAGCAGGCGGTGTTGTTGTAGGTGAGGGTGAGGAGCCCCCTGATGGACAGCTGAGGCAGAGAGGCCAGCTTTGATCAAATAAAACAAGATGAGGAGGAGAGGGGGGGGGGCAAGCAGGCCATCCAGTAGAGAGAAAAAGTGAGGTGGGGGTGCAGAACGGCGATGAGGGTGTGCTTAAAGCTACGATGGGACCCTCAAACCAACAAGGAAAACACCTGCTTCTCCACCACCAATGTTAGAAATATACTCAGTGTTAAATTATTACAAATGTTTATGTAAATTAGTATCACAAAATAATAACAAAGGTTCGCTGTGGTGTGAACTTTGTTTCTTTTTGTAATGTTTGGAACACCACCGAGAGGGTGGCCAATCTGTCTCAGGTTCGGCCTTAGATTTGGTCTTTTGACGAGGGCTGCATGAGCAGGGTTTTCAAATAACTGAATCATGTATTTATTCAATAGGCTCTGGGCAATGTATTGATTGTCGACAGATTGAGTTACACTGAGAATCTGTGGAAAGTCTTGGGAATCAGCCTAACCAAGGGCATGTGTGAAAGGAGCTGTGTGGCCAGACAAATGTATTCAGACAAAAATCCTGTTGCTCGTTATTCTGGCTGCACTTTTGCCTTGAGAGAGATGTATTAAATTAAATGACATGCTTTGCTACTACATTTTACTTTTCTGTAAATATAAAAGAATAAATTATTTTGATATTGTTGATATTTTCAAAATTGTCTTATATGAAATAAAAAAATAAAGGCCACTTTTTATATTATGCCAATAAGACATGCTTGACTCTGATGCTGATCAGAGTCAGCATCTTATTTTTCAATGTGAAAAATTTTCGTCTACAACTGGAGTTTTTATTTATTACAGCTATTGACATATTGAAGAAATTCTATTAATTTTGCTGTCCCGTTCTTATAAAGATATCCAATAAGAGTCGTCTTTGAAATATTAAAGCAATCTTAAACAAGCCAAGCACGAGTACAAATATCCATTAAAATCTACGTTTCACTGGCCTTGACGCACTCCACGAGAAAATTAGATTTGACTAAATAAATGAATGCCAGCGCGACACTTCGCTGGGCCTCTACTGCAGTTACACATCTGTTAGATTTAACAATTGTACACTATGTTATTTACAAGACCTTTTTCTTCCTATTGCGGGATTTTTTAATGGCTCACATAAGCCATAAAACCAATAATAATAATAATAATAATAATAATAATAATAATAATGATAATAACAATAATAAAATGAATTAATAATAATAATACTAATAATAGGTTGTGTTTAATTCCCCTTTTATTTTATTTACGATACAAATTACTGAATTCAAAAGATAAATATATAATCTCATAATGGACCGTTTAGGTGTAGGTTTTATTATTTAATCAACTCTCAAACATTGTTTTTGTCTCTGGGAATTATGTAATGCATGATGTTACTTGGTCGCAGGATGTGGACGATGAGTCACAGAATGCAGCAGCATCAGGGACCGTATGGAAATGAGGAACATGTGTTTCAGCTTTCACTGCGTGATGCAGGATTCATGCCATTCTGTGTTAAATACAATAACGAAGAATTGTTTTCCTAACCCCTATCAACTGCTTAATGTCGCCTTTTTTCTGTATTACGATTATTGGTGTTTAAATAAGGATAAAGACGGATTAGGGTAGAATAAAAAAAATGAAATCCGGCCTCAGTTGGACCTTGGAAATGGGTGTTAAAGTCAGTGCAGCCTTTGTTGGCAGCAGAAACAGGCCGCTGAATGCGGGAGTGAGGCTGTGACAAATGAATGGGAGCCCTGGTCTGTGCAACCTGGCAGCCCATTAAAGGTTGAGATTTACCTACGGTTCCCGCGGGTTTTTCAGGAACGCCAACATCACCAATTTTGCCAATCATTAACAATTATAGGAGAAGCAAATTATTTTAAAAATGATCCATGTTGAATTGAAGCTATGAAAAAAAAAGTCACCGCGGTACTAACAGAAAACTCCTGTGCCCCCCCCCTCCCCCATAGCCCAAATGATATTCAGTCAAATTAGTTTCACTCTGTATTTATCCCTGGATATGCTTCCAGCTTTGGATCAATGCCCCCAGGGTGCCCCCCACCCCATCCCCTGTGACCTCCTGGCGTCAGAACAGTTAGTTGATTTCATTGCGCATCTAAACTTCGTCTTAAACTAATATTGAATTATGTTTTGATCAGATTAGTTACCTCAGTTTTACTTCATGGCAAAACAATCACAAGGACACACACACACACACACACACACACACTCACGCACACAAACGCGCACTCTCACAGCTCAAAGCGTGACTTGAGCGCCTCGATCTTGTGTGGAATATACTTACAGAGTTCTTCTTCACTGGTGCTAAAACAGATCGTGACTTCCGTTGTAATTATGTGTGTGAGGGAAGGACGAGCTGCATGCGATGGGAGACACGGGCCCTGCGTGGAGCTGTTTGGTGTGGTTTTGATGTGCGCTGCCTGTCCGTGCGCCTTGTGGGGTACACAAAAAGGAAAAACAACAATTAGACATGAATGTGCGTCCAAACAAACGAATCAAAGGGCCATTATGTTTGTGGGAAGATGACTGGTGGGGGGATCTATCTACCCCCCTATTCTGTCTCGACTGACCCCGCGTTTGAATCCTGCGGCGCGGGGCCCAGACACGCAGATGGGCTGCAGCCTCTCTCTCTCTCTCTCTCTCTCTCTCTCTCTCTCTCTCTCTCCCTCTCTCTCTCCCTCTCTCTCCATCATCTGCCGTTGATTCTCTGCTTCATTCACACGCATCCAGTGGAGCTCAATCCAGCTCCGGACCTCAATTCAGCAGCAGTCAGTGTAGTGTTTACCTCAGATCGGGGCAGGAATTCAAACTGAGGGTAATAAAAATGAAAACACCAATCTAACTAAATGTGCGTAAAAACATTTTGCTCGTCTTCCGCCCACAACAAATAGTCATCTCTCGCACACAAGCAACAAAACAATGTTGTTATGGTATTTCAGACACGTAAGGATGTGGACACACGATCAAGCAAATAACCTGAAGATGATCAGACAAAACAGTTTGTGTATGTCATAATGGTCTTTATTTGCAAAGCTTTATTTTAATTGACTATATGTTTAATTATTCCCACAATAAAATACAATTCTATTACGATTGAATTACTTCAAAACTTCGAGCGCGTTTCTCGCCACAGAAGTTGCACTTAAAATGTGTGAACTCTCCGTGCGGCTTGTGTTGGCCCGCAGCGGTGAATTCCTCATGTCCCTTCAGCTCCGCTGTCCCGACACCAAAACTGCCAGAGCCCAAAAACCACGGTGGGTTTCTGTCCCTCTCAACCACCCAAGCTGTTCTGAGAAGGTATAAAACTCCACAAGTGCACCGGGTCTGAATAGAGCCGGGCCAACAAAGCGGTCGAGCCGTGAGGCCCCGGTCGTGTATGTCTCTGCGTTTGCAAGCCACCGGTGGTTTGATATGAGGCGGTTCTCGGTCCTGGGGGAGGGATGTTTCTCTCTCTGCATTAGGCAGTAATAGGTTTGAGATGATTTAAACGATTTGTTGACTGGGACAATAAATCTGTTGTGTGTTTCTTGGCATGCTGAGGGGAGGATTACAAGTTGTCACACAAAGGAATGCAAATTGCAAGCCAAACTCTCCGAGAGGCCTATGGAGTAGCCAGCTATTTAGAGCATTTGTGCGGATCTGTGCTTCTCTCTCAGTATTTTATGTTTCTCTATTAGTCCTAATAACTGTGAAGGGCCTGAGAGTAGCCACTGTATTCATCTCAAATCAATGGCTTTCCCGCACCAGGCCCTATAGACCTCTACATTTGCATTCTATCGAGTAAGATGACCAGCAGGACAATTGGTGTTAAGACTCTTTCAGTCTGCTAAATTGAATCCTAAATTACATTTTTCACTCTCACTATATTTGATTATTTTCTCGCTGGGAAATAATGAAAAAAAGGAAATAAATAAATGAACGAAGAAAATAAACAAATAAATATACTGACATATTTCTATAGTTTTCAACATATTTTCCTCATTTCTGTCTTCTTTTCCATTTATTCCCTTATTTTTTATTTTATTTTTTGACTTACTGTTCGATCCGATAATAATTTTTCGGAACCTCACTATCCAGTTGTTGGTTCTCTTTGCAGAGGACAGGTGCCTGTCCTCATTCACACCCCCTCCTAGCGTCTGCAGAATGAAATACAGGGGCAGCATCACGACAGCGCATCAGCTGAACATCGACCCGGTCGGTCCTGTTCGATGACACCCGAACCGTGTCGTTTGATCAAGTAGAGAACTGCAATGCTTCTTTTTCATTCCTCATCCCAGTGTTTTTCAGGTTAAACCTCTCTGTGCGCACTCGGCTTAACAGGCAGCAGATGGATGCCTGAGGCCCGGCTGAACAGAACCGCAACGCGGACCAACACGGAGAGGATTTGCGCCTCTAAAGTCTCAGAGAAACGTCCAGACGGTTCCATGAATGCGTCGAACATCATACCGGCTCGCAAATGACCTCTACCCATCAATCGTGTTTATTTCATCATTTCTTTATTGCGGTCTTGCAGGCCTCACAAGGCTGTAGCGATTTGGGCTGCATTAAATCTTTATATTATGCAACGTCTTTTGATGTAAGCCTATATTTTGAAAAATTAATAATTATAAGCAAATGCGCTGAAGGCCTTATTTCCTTATTATTCATCACCATGTTCAATTAAATAAGTCGATTTTATAGAACTTATTATTCTGACTTTATTTAGGATCAGTGTTCATGTATTGTTTAACATGCAAAAAATGTGGCCTTATAAAAATGCAGAACTGCAAAAAATAGAAATGATCATTTGACATCAATGCAGTGCTGTTTATTTTGGGTCGATTTAGAACACAATCAGCCAACATCTAATAAGGCTTGACTGATGCTTGTTATGCGGGACAGGAATGCTGGGTTGTGAAAAATGTTTAGCTGGAATAATACGCATTTCCTATAGTTTAATCTTGTAAATTGAAGCTGTTGCAGGCTGATCTCCTGGTTCCTGTAATGAACCCTGATGGTTGATTCATAGCTGTGATTAAATATCAGCTTCATGTCTTGACTCAGCTGAGAGCTGCTTTAATTGGCCATCAGTCTGGAAAGTGCAGACGTGCACACTCGCCACTAAAATACTAGAAACCTTCCACACTCCAAATTATTCCACTATGTATTGTTTTCAGTCATTTGCTCAAGGGTGCCATACCTGCAGTGTTCCTTCTCCCACGCACGCACAGCAGAGATAGTTTAATTAAAGAACAACATTATGTTAGGGCAGCAGTACACCTTGCAATGAGGAATGCCATGATTTCTGCTGTGCCAGGAGAGAGAAGAGCGTGGTACTCAATGTCTATGTTGCCGTAGCTTATATATGGCCCACGCCTCATGATAGCTTTTAATAATGTGATCATAACACAACACACAGGGGGAGCTACTCTGATGTTTTACAGCTTGGAACTTTGAAAGACGAGCATAATGTTTAAAGGAGGCTGAGAGAGTGTGTAGAGTTGCACAATGCAGAGGACCATTTATTTTAAAATGCACACTTCAGAATGTGAGAATGTGCATTCTGGTGTGTATTATTAAGTGGGTACTTGAACACAAGGCTATACATTCATACATGGATGTATGCTGTAGCCACAGGTCTGAGCATGGTCACAGGATTAGTTTCATCACATCTACGGAAACTTAACAGTTGATCTCAAGGATGAAAAGGAGATCATGTCTTGACTGAGGAGGTACATTCAAGAGAAAATAACACCTGGATATTAGCTCTGGTAGACTGAATAACCAAATGACCTCTTTTTTAAGAAATATTTTTCCAGGACACATTTTTTTTACGTGCTCTATTTATTAATTTGCCTTCCATTAAATCCTGTTTTCAGTGAACGCTGCCAGTTGAATGCTGTTGGTCAGAGTTCAGCCTCTGCCACACACGATGCCTAAGGCCAGTCGAGAGGGCAGGATGTTTCAACAGATTTTTCCCTCCTAATCAACATGATTGTAACCCCTGCAGAACAAAGGCATGAATATCCATTTCCAAGGAAAAGGGTTAGTGCCCTCTCCATGCCTCCCTCACCCTCCCCGCCCTAGCGTGTACTGTACTCGTTACCCTGGTTACCCTCTGGGCAGAATGCAGATCAGGGGGACCAACGAAGCGGCCCCTTGTCTCCTCCAACAATTCACCCTGATGATGACTAACACTTTTGTTATTGGAGAGGGCAGGTGGGAGTTGCAATACGCTTCAAATCATCGCAGAACCCAAAACTCCCCTTTACACTCCCAAATCCTTCCCCCTCTCAAAATTATATCTTTCTAACACACTCCCCTTTCTTCATTATAATCTTTACGTTTGTAAATAATATCAGTTTTCCCCCTTTATGACTCATCTTTCCATGCAGCGGATGACGGTGACTCTCTTGAAGCTCACTGGCAGCAGATGGTGGTTTGAGAGAGGTCAGTGTTATCTAAACAGACCCATTGGGCTATTTACTATAAAACCCTCCATCAGGCAGGAAGCTCTGAGGAATCAGTCCATCACTTCAATCAGCCCCAGCAGCATATGATGAATTTATAATGAATAAGTGGAATAAGGAAGGAAATCAGATGGAAACCAAAGAGATTGAGAGCGAGGGACAAGAAAGGAGAGAGAGAGAGATGGATGACAAGACAGCAAAAGATGGAGCCTGAGTGAGAAGAGTCAGAGTTCAGCCTCTGCCACAGTCAACAAGGGGTGTTTGTTTGTGATCTGAAGTCATTGTTGAAAGTGAGGAGATGGAGTGTGACTGTTGTACAGTATGTGTGTGAGGTTACATGTAGTCATGTATGTATACAGTACACACTACACATCTACAGTTTTTTATGTGTAGAGTCACATGCTGCATTTCACATGTATGCATTGTTTGCATGTACGTGTTTATTGGCCTCTACACAAAGAGAAGCATTAATCTTATCACTCCTCAGAGGGTAAGTACATGTGACAGTAGATATATGCAAACACTTGATCGATATCTCGAAAGAGTGTCAGATAACGACTTCTGCCGACAACTTGGCAAAGGACCACCATCCACAATTCATGGTCCCAAAAGGGGAACACAGTGCGGTATTGCTTGGACTGACTCACTGCAGCCGGCCCCTCACTCCCCAGCACAGCCTCTGCCCTTTGACCACATTAAATGTTGCAGTCAGACTCATCTCCCTGTCTTCTCTTATCACCTAGAATCAAACATTAAAAGAGGGAGGGAGCCAGGGTTACTCATAAAGTCAGAGAAATATGGGCGCAGAAAAGGGGAGAGGGAGCCATAAAGACAGAGAGGAGCAGGAAAATAGAATAATAATAACTCTGTAAAGTGGAAAGGTGAAGTTTGAAGAGAAGGTAGAAGCAAGGGAGGAAAGATGCAGGAAAAAGTATGAGGACACAGAACATTGTGTGACCTGCCACTTCCTGTTTCATCAAGTTTGATGTCTAAACCGAGCAGGGCGGAGACCCAGTGTAGGTAAACAGGATGTTTTACGAGTAGTGTTCTGCAATTACCTGTTACCTTGACTGTCGTGGGTTTTAAGAGCTGCCTGGCCTTGGAGTTACCTGGATACACCTGGAGGAGAGCGATAAAAGGAAGAAGAAACGGAGGGTGGGAACGCGCTCCTATCTGAA
The DNA here is from genome assembly GCF_040054535.1 of Antennarius striatus. Lineage (NCBI taxonomy): Eukaryota > Metazoa > Chordata > Actinopteri > Lophiiformes > Antennariidae > Antennarius > Antennarius striatus. The sequence goes on along the minus strand of NC_090782.1, from coordinate 9,891,908 downwards.
TGACTGCAGTCTGCCACTGAAAGTCTATCTGTCTGTCTGCTGCGCCGTGAGCGGTGGCGCCCACACACACACACACACACACACACACACACACACACACACACACACACACACACACACACACACACACACACACACACACACACACACACACACACACACACACACACACACACACACACACACACACACACACACAACTCAGCTCCCCTCCCCTCTGTGCTCACACACTTCAAGATTTCAGGCAGGTGGTTTTCTTATAGTGATGGGTTGGAAAATATTTGATGTCCCCGTCTTTGCCATTTAACATTCTCACCCTGTTCTCTGACCTTAAAGAGTGTGCTTGCATGAATACAGCATGCACAGGTTTGTGTGCGTGCATGTGTGTGCGTGCGTGTGTGTGTGTGTGTGTGTGTGTGTGTGTGTGTGTGTGTGTAGTTTGTGCACTTGTGGGTCAGCATGGTGGATCGCTGTGTGTTTGTTCACTTAGCTTTAAGTCCCAGTTAGCAAATCAGACCCCCCCCCACACACACACACACACAAAATCACACACCATCCTATTAGCACAACTTACCAGATCCCATTTGACCTCCACCTTCTCCCTGACCTCGAGAAGGTCGAGGTCCCCATCTCTTGGGAGAGCAGCGCAACAATGGGAAAGTGTGGATGTGTGTGATGTGTGTGTGTATGTGCGTGTTTGTGTATGTGTGTGTGTGTGTGTGTGTGTGTGAGAGAGAGAGAGAGAGAGAGAGAGAGAGAGAGAGAGAGAGAGAGAGAGAGAGAGAGAGAGGATGGGGGACTGCTCTGCTGTCTGACTGTGAGCAAACACTGATGGTCAAACACACTGCCTCCTCCACGCCCTCTGTTCCCTCCCCCCCTCTCTCCATCTTCCTCTTCAAGACTTCACCTGTTTTAATATGACTGTTAAACATGCTATGTTTTTATTTCAAATTTAACATATTTAAACAGCAGAACTTATCTAATCAACCAAATAGAGATCAAATATTAAATGTCTTCATGACACTGCCAACTGCTTCCTGTTACTTCTGCCCAGGGCACAATTTTATCGAATATCAATTCTGACAAATTGATAACCAGAATTCATAACACATGACACAAATTGACATTTGAAAATGTTTCATAATGTTCTTACTCAATATTCATGATTGTAGAAACTTGTGTTATGACATATCTGGTATAATGGAAGGACGAACACACCCACCTGGGTCAAGCTGACTCCTTCCTGCCTGCAGTGAGAGGTGTTTTATCCTGACAGGATCTACTGTAGGCCCCTCATGGGGTTTCTCTGTTTTTATCTACAGAGAGACCATAAGGACTCCAAAGCCAAATCTCCCTCATTCATACACAACAGGCCCACAGCAAATTTACCATCCATTCATATCTGGCACACTCAACAGCTTCAAGCACAATAACACAAGCATTTCCATTTCCAAAAAAGGAACTGACACTCCATCACTTTGTGGTGCTTCCCTTGTGAAATCTGATCTGTGAAATATCTGGCCCTGTTGTGGGAAAGACAGACATATTGTTCAAATTTACATTTTCTACACTTCAAACATGATACTTTCTTTTGAATCTCTTGACTCCTACAACCTAGTTACTAGTTATTGCACAGATGGGATTTTAGAAGCGTTCCATACAACCCAGTGTTTGTACTGTGGAGTTGGCGTTGCTCTTCAGATTGGGGAGAAAATATCAGCTGCATTGGAAAAAATCGGTGAACACGGAACACTCTGCTCCACGGAACACTAATGTTTTTCGCGCTCCTCCATCCTGTCTTGCAGTTGAGGTCTACTATTGAAACGGGACAATAGGGATCTTAATCAGTGGACCTTTCCCCCCTTGCAGTTCCTGGGTCAACCGATGACACACACTTCTTTGTAACAAGTGAACGTCATAAAATATATGTTTACGAAAAGGAGTATTAATCACAGTGGATATCTTTGGATAAAGTCAGATTTGTTGTTTTTTATACCTTTTCTCCATCTCTGTCTTGGAGGGCTTTCATGTGGGTGTAATTACCATATTTCATTAGCGTGTGGAGTGTCACCGCTGGAGCATCAAAGCGGTTGGCTCTTCACATGTGTGGCAACCACTGCCAGGGAAGTACACAACTATCTGTTTTTTTCCCAGAATAAATTCACCCGCGCCTGTTTTTGAGAGCACTCTCTCCCTCAAGCTGCTGTCGATATCAAAGAGAACCCATTCCGCATGTGAAGTGCCCTTTGTGCAGAATAATAAAGCAGTGCATCATGGCAAAAAACTGTGAAACACAACACTCTCACCGCCATCCTTCAATGCATACACAAAAACACACATATGCACATATACACATAGATGCAAAGACACAAATGGCATCCCTCACTCCCTTGTACCTACTTTACTTTCCTTGGAACATATTCACTCTTTCTGCATCTGCACTTAAAGCAAACTATGTTGTTCTACTGTATGTTGAAACTCAGAGCTAGCAGTAAAAAATGAGTGCATCAAATACCTCATACTTAATTCAATAACTAATAAAATGCATGCAATTTTGGTTTGTACTTAAATTTAGTGTCATTTAATTCTTTTGGAATAAAGTTTAAACTACAGTGTCATGAATTCAAAACTGATGCCTATACATCACAGCTTAATAGAGTTTCTGTCATGCTGTTGCATTGGGCAACATTTCCTTTGGAACTAAGGGAGTGTAAACACTCAGCTGCATTGATGAAGATGTCCACTCATGTTTTTAACTCAAATGTAATAACGGAGCTGGATAAAACAGCACTGATAATGTTTATCCAGTGGAATATTGCTCCGTTTGTACGTTAATAGGTACTGTACATTGATTTATATTGTGTGGAATAAGCATAATTCATCTAAAATTTATATTGGTTTTGGTATCTGTAATCATCTTACAGCGGTGTGTAATAGAGAACAGAATTAGGGAAATACCAAATTAAACACAATAAAATGACGTCTTTTGTGACGGTATCTTTAATGTACCTTCACCAGATGGCGTATTGTGTGGGGGACTTGCACCTGACCCATGTTATAGCTCTACAAGGCCACAGGGCTCAATCCAATGGCCCATAGACACACATCTTCAAGGGGATCCGGACAATAAGAGACAGCAATGTCTCAACCAACACAAACACAGATGAGCTTCAAGTTAGCAGAGCTCACTAAACAGCATGGCTTTGCCTCTTACTATCAGCAGGTTTATCTAAAGGGGGAAGAGCTATCTTCCCCAGGGCTAAACACACTTTTGTTTTCCCAAAGCTTTATGGTTTCTCCAGGCTAGACAGAGAATCAAAGCTTTCAGCAAAAATATGTGGCAACATCCACCACACAGGACATGGTTAGGGTAGACAGGCACTCCCTGAAACACACAATTACAGATTGAGCGTTTGAAAAATGACATTTTTGAAAACATCCTTCGACAACAACCAGACGGAGCTCCTTGGGTGGCTTTTATTGCATGTGTGCACTGCCACAGTAGATTTGATCAACTAAAAGACAGCAATGCATTGTGTTGGCGGTGTGATGACAAAATCCTCCGTGTGTTATGATTTGTGCACCGTGATCAGTGTGTGTGTGTGTGCGTGTGTGTTTGTGTGTGTGTGTGTGTGAAAGCTCAACAATCAAAGCAACATACACTTGAAATGCTTTCAACAGTTCCAGCTGCAGGAGATTAATGTTCACCTTGGCTCCGGTGACTTTCACTTAATGTGTGGTGAAAACACAACAATACGTGTTTCTTTCACTATTGTGCACTTCTTCTTCAGCTGTTTACTGTGCTACATATACGTTGAGGAGTCAAAATATCAAATGTCAAAAGAAGTATCTTCTAGATACAAGCTCTTGGAGAGGAGTTAAGATCCTTTCTCCTCGCCATCAGTGCAAGGAGCTGCCACCATCCTCTCGGGGGTGAAGGCAGCAGTTTGAGTCTTAATCCTCTAACCAGGGCTGATTTTTAACAGCTTCCCAGTCCTCCTCTCAGTAACGTCAATGAGTCTGACGCCTGATTCACTGCAGAGGCTTCCTTGGGCCCAGGAAGCCTTAACCTTGGAACCCCCACAGCCTGCCACACATTATATGCTTTAACATGACTGGCAAATCCAGCACGGTTAAACAAACTTAACCTTCATTTGTGAAACGGTGCAAATCAAAGGGCAAAAACCGACTTGTGCAACTAATTACCACCGGGGGAGAGCAACAGGGCAAAGGAAGGATAGAGGGAATAGAGGTGGGAGGGCCGGGATGAGGCAGTGGACGTGGGGGTGGGGTGGTGGGGCTCAGGGACAGCTAGGAGTTAACAGGTTGAATAGAAGGAAATGGGAATCATTTAAGGTGAGGGGCATTTTTAATGAGTTTACTCAGATATTGATTTTCCACTGTAATCTTTTATTTATATGCAGCTGACAGCGTGTCCCCGGCAGAGTGAGGGTCAGCCCTCACAGCGCCCTGTCAAGGCCCCCACTCCTTCAAACAACACCTCAAAGTCCAGGGAAAATGGTATTCTAGCTAAGGCAAATATTGTGCTGTCTTGGCTTAAGGGGTGAAAAAGCTGTTTGTTCTAAAAAACTTGCTTTTTTTCGCTGTTTAAGAGGAGAGTTTTGACTGGTGTGTATCTTTTTTTAAAATATATGTGAGACAAAATTGACTTAGCAATATTAATCACATGTATTGCTCATGTAAAACATATCATTTGTACATAATATGTAGTGAAAGTGTTTAGCAATACCAACCTATACCAATATTAAATATATACTATACGTCAGATGCAGTTAGCTTAATGTTGGGTTAATTTCATTTTATTTTCATGAAATATTTTTGAAAAAGTGTTGAGTAAAGCTCAACCACTGAATTAATTTTTTTTTAAATTTCTTTTTTATTAGAATGTTGTTTTATTGCTTAATATTAACGCATCACAAATTCATATATTTGTGACATGGTTTAATATATGTTTAGTATATTTATTTGCTATGGTCTTTTGAAAACCAATATGAACATTTTACTTCTCTTAAACATTTTTGATTCAAAAACTAACACTGTGAATTTTTTTTATAAAGCTATATGAATTACAAATGCAAAAAAAATTACTTTAAAAATGTTATAATTTTCCATTTTCTAACTGTCTATATTATTACATGGCTCGTGGACAGAAAACACTATACAGTACCTTGTTTTGAAGCTATATTCAGAAATGTAACATGACCAATTAAAATTTTGTTTTCTTTTTTTTTTTTTTAAATTTTATAGTTTCTGTAAAGTTCAATCTAATAAATATAATAACAAATAGTTTTTAAAAAACATATTTTCTGACCATGGTAAGCTGGTAGGTAACATAGAAATCTTGAAGAATTTAAAAATGCATAACTTTTCTAACTAAGTTTAGATATAATAGAATAGACACGAAAAGTTGTTTTTCTTGTGATTTTAGGAAACAGTACTACATACAACACTATCAACACTAACACGGTAGGTGTACATATACTGCTTTTAAGTTTAAACGCCCCATTAGATCAATAAGTCATTTCTAAAGTAAAGAATCAAGTATTTAAGATGGTATATTTTCGATAAAAAGTTTCTCCATGAATATTCCCCGTTCAGTCACTGAGAATCCAGTTACCTTCCTCTGTCTGCCGGTTTTCAGCCGAGCTCCAATTCTCAGGCCTCCAACGAGGCTTCTGAGCGCGTCGAGCTGCTCAACTTAATTTTGACTTTGGCTCCGCTTAGTGCTAGAAGTTTGAATTACAGCAGCAGGACAGAATTAAATTGTATCCTAATTGAATGAGTGATTTTTTTTTTTTTACATCTGTTTTGAATGTTTAACAGACTGCAAGTATTTTGTTTCTGCTTAAGTAAATCTTTTCCTATAATCCCTTCCTTGTTCGTTTTGTGCTTCTCTTACCCGTGGGTTTGAAATTGAGGTTTGATTTCTTTCTTCTCCTGTTGCGCATTCCAGTGGTGCACATTTTACTGCGCGATTTTGTAAGTGATTCCATTCTGTTATATTGTTAAGATCAGACAAAAATACCTTCTTCTGTACCTCACTGAACTGAAGTTGATTTTTTTTTCTTTTGGACTTTTGATTAAACTATTAGTTATTATTTATATATAAAGTTGTTCGGTGATGACCTTCACATATGTGAAGAACAATTTGTTTTTAAGAGCATTGCTTGGAGTGGAATTCATTATGTGAATAGATATTCTCAAAATTATCCACACTTTGTGGTCTTAAGGAGAACATTGTGATGTGTTTCTACTACTGAACAATATACTGTATAGTTGTCAGGAACAGCATATGCAGCGGTTACAGCTGCATTCATCCACACTATCAGGGAGTATTCAACCTGGTCTGGACCACACGGGGTCGGCACATAGGTCAGAGCTGGACTGAGTGTTTTTGCAGCCCAAAGCAAGATTTGGTACTGGAAAGTACAATATACCGAACAAACCGGTGTTGTAAAAACACAATATTACTTTGAATGTGCTTTGAATTAAAAACGTGAAGCTAATGACTATAATCACAAATAACTCTGATTTATCTAAAATATTTAGTAACCTGTACCAAGATCAGTAGAACTGTTCTAAAACATTTCACCAAAGCAAAGGAAAAAATGACAAAGTGAACTAATTTGAAGTGTTCAACTATAACATGCATATCAATAGATCTACAGAAATATTTTCTTGCGTGTACCGTCAACCAACCTTATCCACAGTATTACACATGAGAGGGTACATTTTAATTTTGTATCTTATGCATAAAACCGATATACGATCAATTTAAAAAAAAAAAATCTTAACAAGGGTTTCTGATGTGACTGGTCATGTAAAAAACCTTACTGCAAAACGGTTTTATTCGAGCGAATTTTGAGTCAAGACGTTTAGTGCTGTTTCTGAATCAATAAGGTAAATGATTATTTTTGTCGTTGAAAAAATCTGAAGTGAAAACATTACAGATGTTCCATCCATCCTCATCCATCCATCTATCCATCCGCGTGAAGCTAGAACCTGTATCCCTGTTGGCTATACGGGCAGTGGCGGGGTACACCCCAGCGGCCTCGCCATGGCGCATCTGTTATGAATCTAAAGCAAACAACAGTCAGAACGAGGATCTTTGAACGAGGATCCTTGTTTCCACGAATGGTGTCTGTCTCTATCCATCTCTGTATGTGACTCATATCTATTAGCATCGTGAAAACTGGGCCGTGACGTCACAGTAAGTCTGTCTCGGGACCTGTGACGAGTCACAGGACAGGTTTCCGTAGCGACCAGCAGGGGGCGCACTGAGATCACCTGTGGAGCGTGTTTCTCTTCCGCGACTTGATACAGTATCTCCTTTTAGTAATAAACTTATAAGAGTTTATCATGATTATGTATATGTGTAAAATGTTTTAACTTCACAAACAATGAAAACACATTGTATGTAAAAAGCAAACAAACAGAGTCGTGTGTCATCGCTGCCTTCAGGATTCTGCTTTGGACTGACTGTTTGATGCTTCCTCTCACCTAGTCATAAAAAAAAAAAAAATCAACAGTTTCACTGGAGATAGACAAATCTGGAAACATTTCAACAATTTTCCCCGTTTACTTTATTCTTTCACAAAAAAGAAAATATACTCTTCTTCTAGAAATAATAAATATACAATAATTATTTATTAACAAAATGCACAATTTACAAAACTGACTGCTCCACCTCCTACACAGTACGATCTGACTGTGGGCTTTAGTTAGTTATAACTGTAATTAGTGTGCACTATTCTCATTATTAATGTTGCTGTTATTTTATGCAGCATTACAGTTTTAGGTAGAGGAATCCACCGCAAACAGGTACAGGTCTTCATTGTCCTATGTTGTTTTTGATCATACCCTAATACTGACAGAATGTTTAAAGGCTGCAGCCTTCAGACATCATCCACATGATTGGTTTGTGTCATGTCATACTCCACACTTCTTAAGATGTGATAAATTTGCTGAATTTGCTGGAGCTGATCCCTCCCTGTGGGTTGAGCTCCACATGTCAGTCCAGGATGTGCCGACAGTTATTTTCTGGTTTTGGTTGGATTCCACTGTTCTGATGCAGAGATCAGTATTGTCTTCAGCACACTGCTTTGTGATCAGGATGTGAACAGCACATGTGATAACAACCAGGCTAAAATACAGCAGATCCTGAGTGTGCTGTGGGTGAAGGCTGGCCGGGCTGAACTGGGGTGAGGTGGAGGGGATGGAGACAGACTGGGGTGACTCTTGGGGGTGTAGCTCTTCCTCCTCATGTGCTGCTCTTGATGAGACCTTGGAGGCTCCACCGTCACGTAGCCATTGATTGTTCTGACATTGGGTGGTGGAGTAGTGCTGGAACGCAGAAAAAAGTTGTTTTTTTCTTAAATTCATGATCAGTGAATCATATAAAAACATTGCCATAATAATAATTAATGTCATTTTTAAAGAATGTGTGAAATTGACAGGTTCCAGTTTCTCAAGTGTGACAATTTCCTGATTATTTCATGAGTTATTAAACTAATTATTAAGAATTTGGGTCTGCTGTTTGGGCAGAACCTGTAATTTGAGACATCTGCCTGTGTGACTCTAAAGACATAGTCAATAAAATACCTGTCATTTTTATACAAATATTCATCATCATTTCTACAAATAATACTCCAGCAGCTCAATCCAAAAACCATCTTTCATTACTTTATAGAGTAACATCTGCCAAGCAGCTGAAACCTCTCAGTGACTGCATCACATCAGGGACCTCACCTATCCCCAATGCGAACCCACAGGTCGCTGAAGAGGCGGGGTCTTCCATGGCCGCGGTGGGCTTTACGAGGTCGTTTGTGTCGTCCAAATTCTTCCAGTTGGCTCAGACTGTCGGGGAGCAACATATGAGGCAGCTCCTCATCTCCGAGGCCGGGCATGTTCTCTGGGTCGTCCAGCTCTGTCTCGGGTGGACTGGTTGGCCGGCTGGAGGCAGACGTGTCAGAGCCCCCCTCTCTGAACCCCACTGTAGGTTCTTCTGTGGGTTTTCTCCAACAGAAAGAAAAAGCAGAAAAGGAGGTTCATTTTTTCTGAATAAAACTACATGGTGGTTTTTTTCAAATACATTTTTTCAGTTATGGTCATCAACACCACACCATGCCCTGTTGTTCTGACTGGCAGAACTACCCAGCATGCAACATTAGAAGGAAACTGTAACTCTTGTGGCCATACTATGGACATCTGCCCAAAGCCGACCACCCAGAATCGCCAACCTCTCCTCAAAACAGTTGCCAAGGTCCTCTTGCCTCCACCATTACTCATACTTTCTCCTCTCTTGTTTTTTCCTGTCAATATGGCTCCTGTTTGACTTTGTGTTTCAAGGTACAACCTCAGAAAGAAACTACATTGTCTACAGAAGCTACCAGAAAACAAACATTGAGGTTACTAAATCTTGCTTCAGCCACACAGTATGATGGTTTTAGGATGGGTGAGTCTGAGTCATGGTTTCTTGACCCAATCCCTACTTGGTCAGGGTGGTGATAGCTGTGGGTCGTTGGTATAGATAGCATGCAGTGGAGCCGAACCCTTCTGCTCCAACTTTGGGTCCTGCAAACAAACTCAGTATTTTGCACAAACAGATCTGGCACGAGGCTAAAAACCTCCAGAAACACCTCTTTGCCATCTTGCGCTGTTTTTCTTGTCACCTGTCATGTCATGTAGTGTTGAGGAACCAAAAGAGACTAAGTGCTGCACACATATAAGTGTGTGGTCTTGTGGTTGGGTGTGTGTGTGCACCAAACCTGAGTGTTTCATGACCACAGTAAGTCAATCCACTTGTCAGCTTTTAAACCAGAACCACTGGCTAAACCCAACAAGTCTGCAAACAGTGCAGGAGCAAGGTAGCTGCAGAGGGGAATTAGTAGGAGGCTCGAGTGGATGGATGGATGGATGGATAGATGGATGGATGGAAGTACACCACTACTTTAAAAGTGATGCCCTTTCGTTTTTTTTCCTTTTCCCTGAGGACCGACCCCTGAAGCGAGGGGGAGCTGCTCCATGCCAGGGAACGATGGTATAAGCGCAGACATGAATACACACACACTAGATTGAGGAAATGCTTTTGCGGCGCCAAACCTCTATGGGAGTTTCAGAGTGTGCAACCCTACTCCTTGGCACTGCACATCACTCCACTGCCCCATGTACACACATGTACTTGTGTGTATGTTTGTGTTGACTATGGTGCTGGTGCTAAAACAACTCCACTGGGAACATCAGTTGAGCCGAGAGGCACATGAAGGAAGGAAAAGGAGCCAGTGAGGGAGGAAGATGAGGGAGTTTTGGACTGTATCATCATTGCACCGCAATAAATCTGCTCAGGATAAATAGCTGCACTCTAGAGAAAATGAGATCAATTTACTGGGCGTAGTTGGTTTTGACTCAGTTGGGTTTTGTTGATGTATGTCTACACTTATCTGCTATGTTGCAGGTAACCAAGGGTATTAAAACGTTTTCTTTCATCATCCTGACATTACCATACTGTGTTTTTTAGGTGTTGTCTTTTTGCTGTTCTTAACTGAACTGTAAAGTCTCAAGAGTCCCCTAAAATGAACTATGTAAATGATCATCTACAAACATGTCAAATAATTACTGTGTCATCAAGGAGTAAGCAAACCAAGTAACCAGATGCGTTTTTCTTGTTGACTGCTGACTGACTGCTGATTGATGAATCCCAACAGTGCACGCATGCTCTGCTGTGTCTTTCGTCTCTGCAACTCACTCGGTGTCTGGCTCCTGTTGATGGGGGGGCATATGGACAATGTCGTACCCCTCCTGCCTCAGAATGGCCAGCACACTGTGGTTCCCCAGGAAGTGACCTAACAGCAGGGAAGAGGAAACCAGTGTTGACAGATCCAGTAGAAGCATGACCAAGTCAAATTGAGCATGCTATTGTTTGTACTAAATAAAACGTGGATAGTGTTTCAATAACACATGTTTATGATGTTACAGCAATTTAAAGGAAATGTAGTCACTTACACTTACAGAACATGAGCTCTTTTCATGGACATATAGACCATGAGCATATATTTAAAGATAGACCAGAAAAATATGAACTTATCCTGTAATATTGTAGGTTGGAAGGGAAACAATTGTCTGACCAATTTTTGGAAGCATGAAGTTTTATACAGACATTCATGTGTATCGCACGATGAATTCAGAAGACATTGGTGATCCTCTAGCTCCAGATCAAAGTAATCATTTATGATGTAAAGCCTATTTTTTGGGGTTTGCAATGTTGGATGGTTCCAGAATTTATGGTTCCCAGAGTGTGATTCCTAAAGGCTTCCCCTGTTCTTGACTGGTTTGTTGCTATGAGTCAAACTATTTGATGATGGATCATCATTAAAGTCATTGGAGTGAAATTTAATAACATGGTGTTCAACATACTGACATTTCTATGTGTGTCATCCTGAGATAAAAACTCATCTTGATCTAATATATCATCTAAAGCCAAGTGAATCATATTTGATACAGTTGGCCTTGCAGGATTTTAAGACTTCTACATCACAAGTTTCACTATTTTTCCCTGAAGAACCTAATGTATACAGTAGGTATAACAGTATGCCTACATTATACATTTAAAATGTATTGTATACATTTTATACATTAAACATGTATTGTATACGCATACATTTGCATTTTGCACTCAAAAAATTATACAAAAAAATTAAACTCATATATACAAATTTATGTAATAATTTTTTGACAAATTTGTCAGAAGTTTTCATTAAGACTTTATTTAAAAAAATAAAAACATTCTGGAAAATATTTAATAGTTTAAATAACATTATGGGATGTCAGATATGCTTTAAGTACATCTCTGGACCCAGCAGTGGATATGCTCCATTCAGTAGCACCAGGGAAGATCTTTTGGCAGTGAAACTTGTGTTATAGCAGGTACAGATCTCTGCTGGGTCCTTGTTGCTCTGTAATGAACCCATACTGTCAGCACCTAACCTGCTGCCTGCCCTCCGCACCTCTTCCTCTTTCCTTCACCTTGTGCATGATTCTTTCAGACCGACATCAAACATGTGGACCCCAGCCAAGTCCTGATAAAAGATTTTTTAAATTTCTCCCATCAGCCGATAATCCTGCATGTCACTCAACTCAGCAATAAGCTGTAATGTAGCCTGACATCATATTTGCGCTCACACATACACACAAACTTACATATCCAAACATTTGAACACACACAGGAATTTACACACACACACACACACACACACACGCACGCACGCACACACACACACACACATACACACACACACACACGGATCTACCACAGCTTATTACTGTAACAGCATGTTGACAATATTAGAGCCTCTTACTCGGTTTTTGTCAGGGTGTTCTGCTACTACTCAGCTCCTCACCCTCTGCCAATTTTATCATTATAATGTTCCCGATCATTCCTGAAAGTCAAGAAAGAGGCATGGGGTGCTACACTTTCTTGGCATTCCAGTTCAAAGGCAGTTCTGAGTGAAAGGAGTGAAATAAGGCTTCAAACAACAGCACGAGATCAGGTGGTATCACACACTTCGGTTTGAGTGAAGGTGGTTGTGTTTGTTTGTTTCTATTCCTGCTTTAGCACAATTATGCACATTAAATATCCTGGCTAGCATAGGATCTATTATATTTTTTTGAATTATATTATTTGAATTTTTGGACTGACAGTAAATGAATCATTATTTGGTCAATATCAGAAAATATAGTTCAAGTTTCTTTATGAGTATTACATTATTAGATGAATTTAAAAACTCACCATGACAATGACACCTCATTCTAACAATGACAATCCATTGCATAATTTGCATAATTTTTTCCCAGATTTTGATTTATTAATAAAAATGTAAGGATACTTATAAATCAGCCTCAGCTTTATATTGTATTTAGTGCTGATAAATAAATATTGGCATTCTTGCTCAAATGATAGCTGATTATAATCAGCCAGCATATGTATGTTACCATCCTGATGCTGCATTTCTGAATCTAGTCTTGTTTTACTTAAAAGTGCCATATTTGAAAATTTTGTGGAGAATCACAAAATATTGAATCTATTTGATTTGTGTAAAAAAGAATAACAGTAAAAGCACTAAATTAGGATATGTTGACAGTCAATAGAGACCAACTACTTTTAATGTTTTAGAAATTGTTATTCACACAAAGTAGAGCTGATTGAAGCATTTAAATTAGTTCCAGGATTGGAAAAAAATAGATATTTATTTAGAAATGTGACCTGAATAACATCCAAACCAAATAAAGAAATATTCAGCTCTTGAAATAAAAACTTGACTTCTTAATTTTCCCCCTACGTCTGTTTAAACAGTTCCAGAACCTATGGATGATATGTTATCTTTGTCAGTATACTAAACTTAAAGTATAATTACATAAGACAAAATTACTGCTAGAATCCAGTCAAAATACCTGTTAACATACAGCCAAGAATAATCCTCTCCTGTCTCTTACATTCTTTTCTCTGTTCTTTCATCCCTTTTCCTAACCGCAGACGGGGGCCAAAGTCAGCAGCTCATTCACTGACTGCATGCTGACAGACTCAACCACCCTCATATCTGTGTCAAGCAGCTATTTCATTAATTTCTGCAGGCTGGAGGCAAAGCGGAGAGCCTCCTGTGTGTTCTGCAGGGTGTGAGGTCAATCTGACTGCTTGGTTAGCTGACTGCATATCCTCCACTCTGCTATCACCTGCAACACAAGACTGATGGTGATTTTTTGCCTATTTGTTTATTTCAGTGATGAAATTGTAGTTTTTCTCATACATTATACCATATTTTCAATTTACAGGATCCACTAAATATGCACCACTCCTTGATCTACTACTGTACACACAAACAGGGACGCACTGCAGGAACATTTGTCAGAACACCCCCCCACACACACACACAAAAAAGCAGCTGAAAGAAGAGAAAAATAAACTGCAAAACAGCTGAACACATAGAGTTGGGTATCACACATGCAAACTGTCATTCCTATTGTGGAAACCACATATCTCAAATTCTGGTAACTTGTGACTTCATATAAACATAGCATCCTCAGTTCTAAAAAAGGTTTTCTCATGTGAAAGCAGTGGTAAATGCAGAGTGTTTGGTGTGTGTGCATGAATGCATGTGTGTGTGTGTGCGTGCGCGCGCATGCAATGTGTGTGTTTTATAGTCAGTAAACTGCGTGATGATTCTGAAGCAGGGGATTGGATCTAAACGTTAGCTTCATTATCCATGACTTAATGACTGGTCAGCTGACATCTAATCTCCCCTCCTCTCATTGGTGGATTGTATCTGTAAAAACATGCCGCTGCTCTGTGTGAATGTCAGTCGTTACAAAACTATCTCATGTGTTTTGGGATTTTTACTGTATAAAAAGTGCGATGAGTAAAATTTAAATCCGTAATAACGAAATTTTTGGAATTTAAATACCAAAATATATAATTTCCTGTTCTCTTCTGGGAAATCCAAATTGACTTGTCCAGTTACTAATTAATTATGATCCTTTTTCTAACACCTAGTTGTTATTTTTCACCTATGCTGCATGACCGCCAGTTGCTCATTTTTTAGATGTTTTGCAGCATCTACAATTCTGTGATGTGTTTTTCTGTTGACATTAAAAAATGTTCCTAGTCCACGTGGGTAATGTTAGGAAATGATCACAGCCTGCATTAGATGCTAAAAAACTGACTAACAGCATGGGACAGGATGTGTTTATATACTGTATTAAGGGTTCATCACAATCAAAATCTTTCTGGAACCTTAATCAGGACTTGATTTCTGACAATAATCACAACAAAAAGAAATAACTAGGTATTATTTTCCCACCTGGATTTCACACTCAAATCAAGCTTTTAGTTGATATCTGGTGTTTAATTGGGCTAATGCCTCAGTCTCTATCATCATGTACATCACAGTATTCAATCTGCTATAGGGATCTGTGGCTCAGGCTAAGACAGAACTTGTGGTGAGGTGACCTCCAACCACTTCCTCATACCATCAGACCTGCCAGTCTTCCCTACTACGCTGCTGGTATAACTGTAATAAAGCAGATATGCTTCAAATATTTTCTTTGTTGAAAAAATATTAGATTCAATTTTAAGTAGTTTCAACCACAACTTCTTGCAGTGTGTGCACTACCTTAACAGGGTGTTTCCCTCCTGTGGCTGCAGAGCACAGAGTTAATCACCCAATTACTCTACTGTTTGGAAACCTCTCCATCCTGATTTCCATTGAGGGCAGCAACACGACGTGATTCTTCACAGCCTGTCTGTGTTTATTGTGGACGCCTCCTGTCTCAGGACTGTCTCTCTATCTTTCCGGTTTTCCAGTATATTATGTATTTTTGAAAATTGACTCACTTTTCAACCTTTGTTTGTGTACTTATGTCTTCCTATTAATACAACGCGTTAGTGTGTGTTCCAGAGGAGGTGTTGCACCAAGTCTCCCTGGTCACTAGCCAGGCTCCACTCCAGCGATGTCAGCACCTCTTTACTTACACCCGGCCCAGGCCTGCGCGCCTCCTATCACTCCAGCACCGTTTCCCCAAGTCTCCATCATAAGCTCAGTCTCAACACACCTTACTTTATGTCCATTCATCCTTACATCCCACGGAGCAGCTTCCAAACTGCAAAGACCAGCTGGTAACTGTGCAGGAGCTGAATGGAAACTGACATTAATCCAAATAGAAGAAAAGTTACAGGAAGAGGCTTATGTTATTGTTCTGGTCTGAGCAAACAAATGTGTTTGCAATTACTCAGTGTAAGCAGTGGATCAACTGATGAAACTAGTGGCTTGTACAAAAAAAATCCCACAAGACTTGCAAGCAGACTATTTCTCATGTAAACTGCAATCAAAGCACAAAAAGATTTATAACGAATATAGAAACAAAGGAGAAGAGTAAAAATAGTGTAGAGGTGGGTTGAGTTAACTGTGTTGATGGAGTTGATAGAGGTGGAGAAGCGTAACTTGCATACATAGAGTGTGACCAGACGGCGAGAAGGATTGCATTGAAGTTCATCCTCCGCTAAACCCGAATGCAGGCTGGGTAGGCTGTTACATCATGATGTAAACAAACAGGCAGTTGCATCCCCACATGAAACAGATGAGGATGAAAGAGAGATGAGAAGATGAGGGGGGAAATCAGACAATAAAAGAACACATTGAAGGGAGAACTCAAACACAGAGGGGAAATTAAACCACTTTATAGTAACAATGACATGTTCTTATTTAGATTAGAATGGAAATGTGGTCCTTTATGAGTGTGTGCACAGGCTGAGATGAGTGGAAACATTTTTCTCATCTCCATGCGTTTATGAGTGTATGCATAGGTGTAAAACAGATTTATAAATGAAAAGAAACTCAAACGTCATGAGCTGCCAGAACACCTCCAGTGCTCCTGCAGTCTCTGACCTGGGGTAGAACGCTGCCTACAAGTCAGTTTACTGCTGCTTACATGTCCTCAAACAGAGACTGTCCAATCTTATTGTACTCAATTTTATGTTGACAATAAATAAACAAACAGTTTCAAAGAAGGGTCACAAAAAAACCCCTGTTTTGACCAATTTACAGATAAATAGGTTGGTTGGTAACGCATAATAATATTTCTGGATATGAAAGGGACGTCCTTCAAGCGCTAGGACGGGACAACATTCACCACTTAGTGAAACATGATGATATTACATGGGCCTGGAAACACTTTGTAAAACAGTATAAAAAGGTAAAAAAAAACAAACTAACTTTTTTTTCAAAGCTGTCAGCATAAAAATGTAAAGAACTAATTAAACAGTGTGTTAGTCTGATGAATTAAGCAAATACCACCTATGGGAACTTTTATGTTATTAAACTACACTTTCTTATGCGGTTAAGGAAATGTTAACACACATGCTAAAATATTAAATATCCACTGCTGTCAAAACCAAAATAACATTTTGGATGCCATAATATATGTTTACACTTAAGTCAATGATGGCAAAATGTAAAATATCTTGAAACTGACAAGTAAGGTAGAGTAGGAGAAGTTCAGCAAATCTTCAGGTGTCATCTTGTAACATCTACATCTTACATCCTATAATACTCTAGTCTACTGCATTATGTCATAGATAACACACAAAGCAATTATTTACATGCATGAAGTGTAAAGTAGGTGAAGACAAAGTGTGGAAACTAACATTAGAAAAATAAATACATAATAAACTGCAAAAACTGACTTATATAAATTGAACTATACATACAATTCAGGCAAAACACAATAAATTTATATTAGAGTAAGAAATTGCACATACGGTTTTATCAGGTGAAGCTTTGCCACTTTTTAAGTCATACAGTTATCGTGCTAACCACTTGGTCCACACATGTTCATTTGTACCCGTAAGGGAAAACTTTTACTCGGACTTTTCCTGTGTTGAACTGTCTCTTTGAACAACATATGAGTAATGCAGCAAAGATTTTAACAAGTCCAGCATCCATGTACCTTCCTGTGCGTTTCCATTTCCAACTCTGTGGAACTGGGAATCACACAGCAGCATTTGGATTCACAAAGGGGAGAGGAAACAAGTACTCATTGTAATTCAGAAAAAAGACATTGCCTTGAAAACAGAGCATCACAAATCTAAAAACAAAAAAACAAAAACCTTGATAGTAAATTCAGCCTTGATTTGTAGCAGACGAATAAGGGTAATCTGGAGTCTTTCCTCTGAACCTCCCACCACCCTCATTTATTCCTCATTTCCATAATGACTTCATTTCCTATGCATGCAGCACAACGTCTGTTCATCTCCCTGCACCATGCTGAGGTGTTATGAGTGACAGCTGTTGACAGAGTTTTTAACGTCCAAGTTCTGGTTGACGTTCTGGTCAAATACCAAGATCAAGAGAGTTCTGGGGGATCAGATCCAGAGGCTGACTGTTACATGTGGTGTGCCTGACATCAGTCCATGTCAGAAAGGCTGGAGGGTGGGCTCAGTAGTGCTATGTTTAAAGCTTTAAAGTGATTCTTCGCGTTTAAATATTTAGACTGTGTGAGCTTTGCCGCCGCAGTCTGAAAAGCCCTGGTGGTCCATGGAGTGAGAGTGAAGAAAGTGGGTTAGAAGAGGAAAGGGGGTGGGGGTGGGGGGGTATGGTGAGGAATACAAAGGTGTAAAAAGAAAGGATGTGGAGGGAGGTGAGCTGAGCCGGGCCGAGCAAAGCAAATAAAATTTGGTGAAAATTGCCTTTCTTGTTTGTTTTTGTTCCTTTCAGCTGTGGAGCAGAGGGAGTATGTAGGTTTATAGGTTTTAACAGAGTATATATTTGTGTGCATGACTCAATGAGGTGTGTGTGTGTGTGTGTGTGTGTGTGTGTGTGTGTGTGTGTGTGTGTGTGTGTGTGTGTGTGTGTGTGTGTGTGCGTGCGTGTGAGACAGATTTCTAAATATACAAGTCATTTCCAGAACCATACATAATTTCCATGTTGATTGAGATTTCTAAATGTGTGGACAAAAAATAAATAAATGCATAAATATAATGGCTGAAAAGTATTTTGCTCTAACAGGTAGAAATACAGGCAAGAAAAAACAGTTTGCATTCCACTGTGGTGCATTCAGGGTAATATTTATGTTTAAAAAAATCTAGACAAGTAAGCAAGTGAAGAATTCACATGTTTATGAAATGTGGCATTACGGTTTTTGGCCTTACAAGATGCACTTCTAGTTTAATGAAGTGTGTAATCTTCAAACAAGCTAAATGAGCTGAGACCATTTTAGTGTAGCTGCAGTCAGGATTTGAGCAGTTGTAGTTAAGAGTTACCAGACATTTTCATGTAAACTCACAGTTTCATGCCTGAGCATTCAAAACATGATATAAGCACCACCAAAGAGCTAATTGTATTTCTGCAGTAGTTAAAACTGATGACTGCTAATGTCATCAATGTGGTGGATTGCTTTTTAAATAGTTCCACAAATAATAAGATCTAGGAACTGTGAGAAAAATCAAATCTCTCTAACAGTTCAAGTTGACTCGCAATTAGCTTTTGGTTCCAGTTCATTATTCTGGTTTATAAGTTAGGTATTTTTGGATAATCAGCCTTATATGTCATATTCATAAACTACATCGTTCAGATTGCATGTATGTCTTTCAATATATTACTTTAGGCAAATATACAAATATGTAAACATTTAATGAAACCACAATCAAGCCTTGATTAATTTTCATAATGAAACTACCAGTAGTTCTGTCATTCAAAGCCAACCCACATCCTAAAATACCGGAAAATAAAATACTACTTATACTTATACTTATATTAATACTTATACTGTATTAATAATAATTAATTAATAATTAATATATTATATTTGCACTGTTATAAAATGATAGCGAAAATGAAAAACATTTAAATTTAATTGGTTTATTTCTGTTGCTTAACAATAAAATTAAATTAACCACTAATGCACAGTAAAATATGAAACAATACCAACAAATGGAAAAATGTGTGTCTTTGACGAAAAGTCTTCCAAATAGTTTCCATGGCTAGCATATGTGTCTGCTTCTATGTAAGTGACAGTCAGTAAAGAGAGGAGGGAGCAGCACTGCTGCAACTTTCACTCTCATTGATATTGCAACAGGACAGAAGAAGCTCTGTATTGGACCCAACAACCACACCTTATACAGCAACGTGTACATTTTCTCCTGCAGCAAATAATGTGGCCTTCTTTGCCAAACCTCAATCCATTTAAAAATAAATATCAATGTGTGCTAATCCAAAGATGTCCATAGGGAAACACTAATAACATCTCTTTAAAACTGTCCCTTCTGCCAAACAGGGTACAACACATGATTGTATGTGTGTTCATGGCATCGGCGTCACATAAAATAGTCTGCATTATTCAGAGATGAAGACAACAGAAAAGACAAAGAGACATGGCGTCACAGGACCGAAGCAGGGATCAGCAAAATAGCAGTAGGAAAATAGGAAAATTAACTTTCTATCAATGGATCTGAAGCAGATCAAACTGACAAACAAACACTACATGTGTATCTTTGACAGTAACTGCACTTTTTGGCCATAAATACCTAAGATCATATGACGCTTGTGTCACAAGTGTGCGCCAGCACACGTGGAAGTGTGTGTTTGTGTGTGTGAAGTGGTTTCTAGGCCGTGGCAACTCCAGGAAATTCCATGGGATGTTTTCAATAAGATGAGGCAGCAGCAGCCAGAGAGCTGGCAAATGAAAACCTGCTGAAGCACACCAGAGTTCCTGCAGCACACTGTCCCTCACAGCACTCCACATCATGAAAAATGATAAATGTGTGCACTTGTGTGCAAACACTACTGTGTGTTTGTTTGTGATTGCGACTGAGGTTACCTAGAAAATGCACATTTTGCTATTTGGGAGATAAAACAGTGCATTAAGGCTTTTTTCTGTTCCAGGCCAGGTGTCTTTCAGCTTGTTTCCCTTTCCTGTAATCATCTGGTGTTGTGTGCAGCTCTGTCCATGGGGAAACAGTAATGTGTTCACTTAGCCTCACACAGAAGGCTAATGTCATTACATAACACTGAGAACAGTAAACAATGCTGACCACAGTGGTTTCCTGTGAGAGGACTGAGATGAATGAAAAACTAAAAAGCAATTCAGATGAATAAACAACCAGTAAAAATGTGATGACTTTGTCCAAAAATAAATCAGCAATCAGTAAGAAAGCAATTTGCCTCATTTTGGTACATGTCAAACACACAGGCCTAACATATTATCACATTATGAAGTAGTTAAGACTAATGTGTAAACAAATGGTTGCCTTTGTTTGTTAATTTTTACCAGAGGACATGGCCCTAAACCAAGCTCATATAGCAATAACATATCTATAGTGGCCACAAAAATGTCTAACTATGACTTTGACTGGGGAGAAATTTTCAGCAGCACAGATGATACTTAACAACCAAACAAGTAGCAGTGCCTCCATGATCTTCCAAGACAAATGTTGGTCCCGGCCCTTAGCCCATAAAGTATAAAAGCTCTATGGGGTCACAAGTTCAAAAGTAAAAATTTTATCTAGGTTATTATCACATATTTTGCAATATCTTTCTTGATCTCATTCAACGCAAAGATCAAGAACTAAGAATGGTCAGAGTTAAGATTGGAAAGTCAGGAATTGTGTCAGGCACCCAGTAACATTCTCATCCCCACCCACATCCACACCCGGACTCATTAGCCGGAAAATATGAAACTTTTGATGACGGTGATAAAATATTTAATAATAAAACAATAAAATGATAATAAAAAAATAATAACTATATTAATGACAATACTACTACTGATAATAATAATGACAATAATAACAACAACAACAACAACAATAATAATAATAATAATTATTATTATTATGTTTATTTACACGCATAGCAGTTATTAAAACCAACATTAAGTTAGAAAAACTGTGCTCATACTTATAACAGCAAATAAAAACAGAATGATAAAATGTAAAAATAATAAGAATTAACCACTTACTGCAAATGCAGCTCAGTTGCTGCCATGGGCTGGAAACGTCAGTGAAATAACCTGCAGCTGCCCTATTTAACATTATGTGTTGTCTCTTGTTACAATAGAAATAAAAACATTTTGATTCATGGCGTTATACTGATGCATTCCAGGCTCACAGCAAAGAAAAAACATTACATAAGAACTCAGCTATTTAAAATGCATTCTCAATTAGCCTCCTGACTGAAACTAAGATTCAAGTCGACAGAATTGCTTTAGTGGACCATAAACATTAATAATTCAATTATGTCTGTTGGACGACTTTTACCTCCGTAATTTGTATTAATAACCTGTTGGTGAAGGTGAGGATAATAAAAGGGGCCTTTTATAACATGTGTGCCTGCATATGTGTACAGGTTAGAAGAAAAATGCTCCTGCAAGCAAAAAAACAGAGTTTGCACATAACGTGCTGCAGGAAGGTGTAGGTGTGCAGCAAGAGGAAAGGGGGAGTAAGGTGCTGGGCTTAGCAGAGATGGATTTCCCGTCTGAACTACTTTATGCACACACCGTATAGCTAAATTATCCTGTGAAAAAAACTCCTGGATCAGACTACAGCATCAGTAACTCTAGAGGGCCATGAACTGAGCGCCGCGTCAGCTCTTTCCCCGTAGCCCTGTTTTCTTTCTGCACCATAGATCTGGTTCTGGCTGGAAGTGAGGGGTCCAAAGGAAAGGCATCTAGAGATGCAATTAATATTTACATGTTGTATGGTGGAAATGCAACCCGATGAATAGAAAACAGCCACTGACACATTCACAGATGCATAGCTTTAGAGGAACAAACCATTGGCAATGTCAGCATCACAAAATGAATATTCCATTTTATAATCTGCTAGAATAAGCCATATGCGCCTACTCTGAGCCCACTGCCTTCAGTGTTAATGTGATTTCTAACCATAAAGATTGAGTTTTATGAGATCACATTATTATACGCCCACATCTGACCTTTAAACGACAGTTTTCCCCAGATTGTGTTTATATAAAATATGTCTGGACAATATTAACACTCACACCCCCTGTCCTCTTTACTTCTCTTCATTACCAGAAAATATTCTTTGTGGTCAGATTGTAATCTGACTATAAGCAGAACTCTTGTCAAAGAACAAGCCCGACCACTTCCACAGCTACTTCTGCAGACACCACTGAGGAGCAGCGTGAGCTCAATCAGATTTCAGGCCATCACTTAATTCACCCTGGCATCACTGGATGATAAAATTTCATGGCTGGTTACGGCCAAAGGGAATCTGGGAGCACCATGGCAGTTACAGGACCATAAAGGCGTGAGTCAGCTTACTGAAGACAGAAATAATGGATGAGAGAAAGGAAGCTTTGTGATCATAGCATGGGAGTGACACGGTTAAAGCTGATTGTTAAAAATGATTTATCGAGCCCTTTAAGGCTTGTTTTTTCTTTTCTTGCTCAATCTGCTCAATTTGTCATCTGTGACACGACTTACATCCAGTCTCTCTGCATTGACTGGAAAACAAACTAATGGTAGGAGACATGATAAGCATGACGATAAGAGCAGTTTCACATTTTCTTAGTCTTTTGTGGATTCATTACTTCATTTACTAACTTATATTCCATGCAAATCTGCAGGGAACCATTTATGGCTTTAACTGTGTGGTCATAACATTTTAATTTTACATCTGTGCTTCCATTTTTCAGCATTTTGGCATCAACAAAAGACACATCAGAGTGGGCGGCTAACATATTCTCAGAAATGTTTCCATGAACTCTTTTATTACTTAGAACTTCCAACACTGCAATTTTATAAACCTTATTAAAACCCATTATCTTTTAATTGGTATTGTTTTTACAATAATAATTGAACTACACTTTTACTAAGTGTTTGAAATATCCCTGATATGGTATAATTGAGGTATTTATTTATTTTTATTAGTTTCTGGGTTCCATATTGAGCTTTGAGGTTCTCCTTGAATGAACCTAGAAGGCAGCCCAAGAAACACATTGTGTAATTAGCATCTGCTCCGTAGATCGGATACAAATTACATGCACATTGTGAGTGCAAGAATGGCAACTGTACAGTCCAGGTTTTCCCTGTTTTTTAATAGGAATCTGGGGCTCATTGGGCCGCTATCTGCTCAGCCTTCCTTTGGCTGTACTGAGATGTCTGTGTTTACTGTGTGTGTGTGCGTGTGTGTGTGTGTGTGTGTGTGTGTGTGTGTGTGTGTGTGTGTGTGTGTGAGTGTGTGTGTGTGTACCCAGAAGGCTGTAACTGTAATGGTTCTTATCACCTAACACTACATGTCACTTCTCTCACACACAACTTCCAGGTGACCCGACACCCACGTTCACTCGGTCTATGCAGGCCAGGTTGGACACTCAGGACAGCTAACACATACGCAGTAATGATGTACAAACATTCAACAGAGGTTGGAATGGAAAAACATGATTTTAATACAAACAAGCGTTTCCTTTGCGGTTATTTGTTTACTTCTCCAGCCTTTTGGGGACAATATTTTCTAATTCTATTTATGCAAGATGTCTTAAGAGATATGTCTCAACATGAAGTTGGTCAGGCTTGATTCTTATTAATAATCTTGAGTCTGAAAACACAAAAGATTACACTGAACATTACACTGAGAACAGCTACGATGCCTTTATCCAAATAAACCGAGATGACCACTGTATTATGAAACTAGTCCTGGAATACTGGAGTCATGACCTTATCCCCACTGAAAAGTGGTGACATTATGAACATCCTCTATGGAAAACACACAGGATGACATCCACAGGTTGTCCCGGTGCATGTGGAGGAATGCTAGTGTGTGACACTAGCATGTGAAAAATGTTGTGTACTCCTGTTTTGTCACCTGAAAATTTTATGGAGCTTAAATTTTCAGCATTGCTTCTCATTTGGATGCATCTATACTTGTCCAGTGTAGATTCATCCAGGTAATGATCAGACAAATAACATTTTCACAAGTTATACACAGATACACACACACACACACACACACACACACACACACACACACACACACACACACACACACACACACACACACACACACACACACACACACACACACACACACACACACACACACACACACACACATGAACACAGTCTCAATTTTAACCAGCTCTCACCTCAACAGGAGAAGCCATGATTGGTTTGTTTCAAATAGCATTCCTGCCTAATGCTGCTAACGTTTCCTGAATGCATGTAGTGTTGCCTGAGGGAAGTGTGGATGTGTGTCTGTTTACTGTACGACTGTCCGTCTGTTCCTTTGCATCTGAAAATGTATGGTAGTGCCTCGAGGGTGTCTGTGTGTCACATTTAGAGACAAATGGTTCTTCAAGCTGGTGATCTGTGAATCATTGTACACTATTACTGTCCTGCTTCTTGTCCAGCTTTGCTTTCAAACACAAAATACAACAAATCGTCTGCCGTATAAACACACATTAGTGTTGACAGTAACCATTGTTCCAGACAAAAGCAAACCTGGTCTCTATTTCACTTCACATTTACATACATACACAGTAAGACCCAATCAGAAAGACTGTGGAAAGAATAAGCTTTGAGTTGCTGTTATTAAGATTCTCTTTCTGTTAAACCTGCGGTTAGGAGCTTTGTAAAGGCTAGTCATTGTGGTAAGATGTGAGACTCCCTTACCCGCACCAAAAGCAAAAAAGTACGACTTGTCTGGATTTCTCTGCAGCAGAGCTGACACGCGGCGCGCCATTCGCTCGTTGCGTTTGTAGATGAGCTCGTGGCGGAAGTAGCTGTCAATCTGCTGGGCTGTCAGCCGGTCATGAGCTGGCAGGGAGCTGTTGATGAAGTGAGTCAGCTGAGGAAATAAGAAAAGTTCATACATACATTCCATAGAGAAAACATAGTAAAATAAAACACTAGTGGGTCATGGACATTAAAAACACTCATGCAGAAAGAGCTTGTGCTAAAAAAATTGAGAGGGATTGAAAGTCAGGCTGAACAAAGAGGAGGACTGAATGGTGTGTTGGTGACATGTTGTTAATGTGTGCCTATGTAAATGTGAAAGTTGACTACCAGGAGTTGCCAAGCACAACGCGATCATACGTGAGAGTGGCCGCTTTTTAAACAAGAGCAAATTCTATATATGAGTAAAGGAGTGGGAAATGTCGACGTCGTGAGGTCAGGCGGCCGTAGCACATTTCTGTATGCGTGTGTGTGTGTGTGTGTGTATGGAAGTACAGTATATCAAGTTTGAGTGTGTGCCTGTGTGTTTAATTGCTGTGTGATTTATTACGAGCCAACCAGGCAGAGCCAGACAGTGCTGGCTCTCTTCCATTGCTGGCTGCATCGGCGGATTCGACAGGTTGTTAATCTGTGAGGATGAGTGGGGTCGGTCATGGGATAGCGGCAGGCTAGCTTGTTAGATTGTCCCCATCCTGTACCTGTGTTGGACTTCTTGTTTTTTCACCTGATACATGCAGTGTACAATAAAAACAGAGATAGTGAAGCTTGGTGGAGTCTCCTTACACAAGTGTGTGTCTGATCTGTGTCCTCTTTCTGTCAGTAGCCAGTAGGCGATCATACTCTTTGTCAAAATGCTTTTCCATGTGTGGTTTAAATGTTCCTTATTTTACCCTATTTTGTACTCTACTTCGTAAAAAAATCTATATTTACTGTGAATTTGTTTGGTTTAGTAATTTCATGTGTTCTTTTTGCTCGTCCTTTTATTTTCTAAAAATCAATGCTTGGCATACTCAGGTTTAGGGATCTGTAAAGGCTCACTGTTACATACAAAAAAGTTTCAGAGTGGATTAGTTCACCATACAAGGAAGGGGTAATGGGCTTCACTGCCTTTCTCTCGGCATGTTTTTTATCATCCAATCTGACCTCTGAGCACTCCTACTACATCTGATAATATTTCAGAGCAATCTTTTCTTTTCTCCTGCCTTCTTTTCTCCACTCCCTACTGGAGTGTCTACAAAAAGAAGAAATACAATCCTAAATCTAATATTCTATTTGAGTGTGACAGCAATTTATCCATGTAGTTACTATCTAGAACTGAGATACAAGTCAACACTTCAATGTAAATGCTGCATAAATCAGTGTGTGCATGTGTGGTGTGATATACTGATATATGGGGGATTTACTGTACCACATGTGAACAAGGTGCTGTTCTCCAGCATCCATCCAAAATCAGCATCTGGCATATTGTCGTGCTTTCCCTCAACGGCCCTTCCTATAGTCTGTTTCTTATAATAGTTGAAAGGTTCTAATTTACACCTACACTACATATTTATTTCATTTGTGATGCGCACTAACATGAACCTGGTGCAAATGTTAAAATAATGCTGAATTCCATGCACATGAGTCTCACAGATGTGATCTTTTAAGGATTTCATTATTTTTTTGCCACTTTATGTTCATTTTCTGCATCAGTTTTTCTTATCTGATTTTGGGAACAGAAACTAATCCATTCCATCAAGGGTGAGCCCAAGATTTCTTCAGCTGTTTCCGTCCTGGATGCTTTTATCTCTGATAAAAATTCCATCTAAATCTGTAAACAGCTTTTTGGACCACATGTCTGCTCTCGTCTGTCTCACATTGTTCAGCTCAACCGACAAAATATCAGATTCACCTTTTTAACCTGAGCTACTCCATAATTCACTGGTTCCCTCCCTGGGACTTTACACACTCTTCACCCACCTTCATGGTCATCTGTCAAGTAGTTTAAGCATACTTGACAAAGTGGGAAAAAAGTGGAAAAAAATCCACTTCAGAATTGTTCTTTGCCATACAGGCCTCCTTTTCATGAACATCGATCAGTGAGTTTAACAGACTAACATATAAACTGAACTGATCGTCCTTCTTACAGATGTAAGGACGGTAAAAGACAGGTAATAGGATCCCAAAAGACAATTATGTAAATAAAGCACAGTAATTAAATGGTGATGATTTGCACTAATTTGTATTGTTAAGTAAGTAAATAAGGATATCTCAAAATCATAAAACACCACATAAAAACCAGAGGTTTTTAGTTTCCGTTTAAATATATCAACTTTTCATCGTCCAGATAGCTGTTCCAGCAAGTTGGACTGAAATCACTGAAAGCAGCGTCTGCAGATGTTTTTATTCTGCTTTGTGGAATGGCTAAAAGACAAGACCCAGAAGTTCTTAGCGGTGCAGAACCAGAAGCATGTCTGAGATGTGGTCTGGAGCAAGGCTACATAAAGGCTTTGAAAAATCACAGAACTAAATTAAATTAATTTTTTAAAAAAAGAAAAAAAAATACATATTGTCATGAAAAATCAGATCTATATTAATTAATTTAAATGAAAGTGTGTGTTTTTTAAGCTACAAAGTAAACCTGAGAGACAAGTAACCATGACGTTTCACTTACATAATGATTTTACATTCCACAGTTAGACGGTTACAGATGGTAATTTGGTGGGACGAGAAAGCCAAAAAAGCAAACATTCATAGAGATATCTGGAGCATGAGGCCTTCTATCATACATCTGTGTTTTTAGGGGGCCTATGTCATCCACATTAATAGGCTCAACATTCATTAGTGAAACATACTGCATACAAAGCTGACTGAAGGACAGAGAATGAAATCTTCGTCTTTCCTCTGATGAGCGTGGATAGCGTGGAGTGTTTTGTGAGGAATGCAAAAAGCGTCTGGTTGAAGAGAGGTCAAGGTGGGAGTGTTGAAGTAAATGGAGATAACTTATCACAGCAAAGGCCATTAGCTGCTTTGTATCCAAACCTGCACGGGAAATTTAGAGTGACAGCGAGATATTTCCTCTCTTCCCCACTACTGGTATTGCTCTGCACTCACCCAGTCAGTCTCTTCCACCGGCAGCTTATTCTTTCTGTAGGATCTGATTCATTACCCATTACTCATACTTTCCTTTCCTCTTTTCTTATACTTTTGTCAATAGATAGATTTTGTCATGTGCAGTCCGGTCATTTCCTTTTTCTTAGATCATACCTAATAGCTTTGCAACCATCACAGCAATCAAGTGCATTTATAGATAACAGTCATGCTGGTGCTGCATCCAGAGCAATTTTTAGGCATACTAAATGTTGATGCAGTTTTTTTTTTACAGCTGCCTCACAAAGTATCTGAGGTTATTCAATTTTAAACTTTCAACCTTTCCTTTATGTCCCTGTTCTTATCTGTCAGTCTTTGACCTTTTATCCAGATGTATTTGGAACCAGGGAATATTGAGAAGTTATTCTGTCCTGCACATTCTGCTAGGCTGTGCTCTGGGACCCATCATTGATCTCTTTGTAATATGATGAAGATTGAACTAGAAAATCATCAGGGGTGTTGGAGGTCTCTGGATTATGTCCTAATCTGTCAAAAATAACAAAAGACAAAAAAAAAGAAAGAAAGAAAAAACACCTGCTCTTTTATGGCACTGAGATTTCACACACTCACAAGCCTGCAATAGATCACCAGGAAGCAGGCAGGCATCTGATGATTGTTCTAGCATGTGTTGGGGTTTGTTAATATGTGTTATTATGACGTGAGGTGCAGGAACGTACTAGTGTGACTTAAAGCACACACACGAGAGATGTTTGTAGCTGTGACCTCCGGTGAAACTGGTAACATGTTTTTCGTGACCCCGAGGGGAGGAGACGGATACATACAGCCTATAATGGACAGATGGAATTAAAGAGAAATATATATCTTTTGTTAACAAAAAAATGGATTGTATGAACAGTAAGTTCTGTGCATGTCCTACTAATTTGTATGTCTCTAATGTTAATGATGTGTAATCTCTGCAGTTGAGCGCTACATGAGTTGAGGTTGCACGGTGTGTTGTGTTTAATGAGACTTGAAGAGAGGGTGGAGATGGTGTGAGAACCGCTGCACGGTGTGCACACTGTATTTTGAATGGCCTTTTGACAGCTAGCAGGCCAGGATGCGATGACTGATGCAGCTTAGGCTGTGAGCAAATACCAAATTAAAGGAGGCCTGATGGTGTATTTATGGCCGAGTCCAGAGCCATTAAAGTGTCAGACCATCATCCAAGGTGAGATTGAGAAGGGACTCAGAGGGCAACGTGCATTTTGCGGATTTGATGTTCAAGCCTAAAAGTCTGGGGTGATGATAGGACCATGGCTGTGAAGAGGGTATGAAAAGGAAGCCAATTCACATTGAGGGCCTGAAAGGTTTTGGTTTCTGAAGACTGTTAGGGGCATTTTGTATGAATGTTTTGCAATATTAGAAATTTGATCATTCTTTAGTCCAACTAAGAATTACAAAGATACCCTTTCACACCAAAGTATTTTCTTCTTGGCAGAGTGAAAAAGTCCTGAAATAACATTTATAGAAAGGTGAAAGAAAAACCCTTTGGACTTTGTTGGCCCCGTATAGTGAATACAACAAGGAAAATACAACTCTTTCATGTAACAGAAGGTGTTGAAATCTCTCAGCATGAGGGCGCAACTTTCCCATTCGTGTGATATTTCAAAAAATGTTTTTTCACCTTTCATATGCATGCTCACATTTCAAAGCTGATTCAAGTTGGTCTTGAGATTTAACAAACATCCAAAGCTCGGACCAGAAATATTGAAACAATTTAGCATTCATGTGGTGTCAAAGAAAAAACGGGATATCTGATTATTGTGGCGGAAAAAGAAACACGACTATGATGGCAGATAGTGATGAGTATCGTCTGTTCCTGAAACCTGATGTCTGTGAGGCTCATATCAGACTAATCTTGTTGGGATAGAGGCAACTTAATAGGTAGCATCTTTTTCAATGACAAACAAAACAAGACTTTATTAACATGATTAGTAAGAACTTTCCAAGAGGACCATGTAAAATGTTGTGAATGGGACAAAATGAAAGACACTATGATATATTTTGGCTCTTCATTTGGTGCAATTACAGTGTTCATTTATTTTTTATGTTTCAGTTTGCTTCTAAAAATATATAAACCAACCTGTGAGGTGTCATGGTTGAAGATGATGGAGCTGAGGTCACCACAGTTGTAGTGTGTAATGAGGTCTTCAGTGGTATAGGAGCCCTGCAGGCTTCCTGCTCGGACACCCTCGTGCAGCAGCAGCGTCTGATTCAAGGCAAACAGCACCTGCAAGGAGGAGCGACACAGGAAGGGTTCTGTTACTGTCGGAATCCATAAACTCATTTTTCTCCCAAGAGGAATTTGCCATGGAACGGGAAGAAATTGTGCAATTGTGGCCAGTCTTCCACTTTAAAGAAATATATAACGTGACCTCAATATACGATGAAGCCATCCTGACCATCTGTTTTATCTGAGCACTCTCAGCATTTTCACTTTACTCCAGGATCTGTTCATACATTTTCCATATAGGCAGACTCCAGGTAAAAGCAGACCACAGAAGACATGGCTTCCCTCTGAAGAAGACAGACAGAGGGAGGGTTGGAGAAAGAGAGGCCCTTAAAATATACCCCTCGTTTCTATTTCACCAAGCCAGGTTGCTGTAAATTTACAGCAACCATTAAAATCATAAGTACACCCTCTTTAGAGAGAATTTATAGTCTGCAGCCGCCATCCAGCCCAACGACTCCACAGCTGTCCCAGACACCATGGGTTAACCCAACTGCTCCCAGTCTCTGTAATCCCACGCCACCTCTGACTGCTTGGCAACCAAGATCGGGTTGTCAATCACCTTTAAGCTCTCTTACAGGAACCGGAGGTGTGTATTATAATACACGCTAGCTTTTCTTTGTAAAGCAGAATTCACAAACTTTTAGTTGACCTGATTAGAGCAGCTCATCATATCTTGAAACAACACCAGTCTGATTCATGTTCTTAATCACCAAGAATCCTGAATAGGAAAATACTGTAGGGAGAACATCGGCATCTAAGCCCAGATGATTTGTGGAGCAGCTTAAGGCTGACACAGCTGCACAACTGATTGAGCGCAATGTCAAAAGTGTAGATCGTAATTCAAGTAATTAAGTTATGTTTTTACAATCATAATTGCCCATAAGTTGCATATTGAATGTTTCAACTCCTGGTGACCTTTATGCTGCAGCAATCACAGATGAGCACTGAGCTCAACCAGGTGACTCTGAGGTCACTGTATTTGCTGACATGTCTTAAGCTTCAGCACACATTTCATCTAATGCAAACAG
The DNA here is from genome assembly GCF_040054535.1 of Antennarius striatus. NCBI lineage: Eukaryota > Metazoa > Chordata > Actinopteri > Lophiiformes > Antennariidae > Antennarius > Antennarius striatus. The sequence continues at coordinate 9,860,261 of NC_090782.1, read as the reverse complement.
ACAGCTGATGAGCTAACAACATATATATTACACCCATTATCCTCCACTTTTGTCTTTACTTTCCCTTTCTCCTGCTCTTCATCGTCATTTCTCTGTCTCTCTTGCCACTCTATTAAATAGATATCTTATTTATTCTTATATACTGTTTTATATCATGCATACGTACTGCTACATGTGCCGTATTGTCTCCCCAGGAGACACCCCCTTGGATACTTATCCAGGAATAGGTCTTGTTCAAGCCTGTGATCATTTAAGTCCAGAGAAAATATGGCTTTCTTACGTTTCTCCATTCCCAGTCCCAGAAGCCCCCTTGCTGTTTGAGTAATGACATTATAGCTCATTTCAGTTTCTATTTCCACATCATGTGATATTCTTTAATAGCTCTGAACTTAAGGTCATGTTGAGGTGTGATGCCAGGTCCAGAGAAGCTAACAGTAGCTATTTTTTGCCTCTGAAGAAGCTGACTTTTACATTTTCATCTTTACTGGACAGTGCCAGGACAGTAACTTACCACTGCCCCTAATCCTTGAACCCAAGGGTTCTAGGCCACATCTCTGGGGGTTTTCCAAGAAACAGCGGAGCAAGGCCTGTGCAGAAGCAGGGGCTTGATCTGGGAGAGCAAAACCAGTTGTCATGCTGCTGTAATGCTTCCAGTGACAGTAGGTTCCTTTTGAATGGCAAACTGCACCAGACATGACAGACTAAAGGGTGAGGGCAAGGATGCATTATAAGAGAGGAGGGGGTGTGTGGTTGTGTTGTTAAGGGAGTTGTTATTTCAATATTGTCTGTCTCCAGGGGCTGGAACATCCCTGCAGCTGTAACCATGGTGCTGGGGTTTGTGCTGTGTTGAATGAAAGAGCATGTCAGTCAGTGTGGGAGAAGCAGAGGGGGACAGAAGAATAATGCAAACATTCATTGTGTGTGTGTGTATGTGCATGTGTGCGTGTGTGTGTGTGTGTGTGTGTGTGTGTGTGTGTGTGTGTGTGTGTGTGTGTGTGTGTGTGTGTGTATAACTCGTGAATATGTGAGTGCACACACACATGCATGTGTTGATTGGCAGAGTGGGTGTTCTCACACTGAAGTGGTCCACTCATTCTGATAGACTCGTTCTTTCACAACCAGACCTTTTGAAAGTAACACCGACACCATTCTCCACATAGTTCACTACTGCAGGCCTCTCCTCTCTCTGTTCCCGGTCTCATCGAAGACATGCGTGAGAAACTTCCATTGTGATTAAATACAAGCTTTATAAGAACAAAGCTGGAAGGAGCAGAGCACTTGGACGGTCTTGGAACTTGGAGATCTGAGCACAACCCTCCAAAAATTCATTAGTGAGAGCTGGAAAGAGCACAAGAAAGGGGTAGGGCATGAGCAGGAGCAACATTAAAAGGAAATCAGAGGGATCTTAAACTTTTCAATACATGTCATCTAACACACATTCAGCATGTGTGTCCAGCAGCAATTGACCTCGAAGTGCATCGAATCCTGGCTGTTTGCTAGTAGCCATAGTGGCTACTTTGAAAGTTTCATTGTTAAGAGTCCTGAGTCGGTGCAGATGATAAGAGACCGAAATCGCTTTTCTTTTATACTTCTTTAAAACTGTATAAGGGAACGTGAGCAATGGATAAAACTGAAGGTCTTCAGCCAGCAATACAACAGAAGGAAGTGTCAAACTGTTGATACCAAACACCTTCGGCAAAGAGGAAAAAATATACTAACATGACAGCTGCAGCAGTTTAATCAAACACATAGCAGTCAACACACAGAGGAAGGACACATAAAAACTGCCACGTATCCAGCCTGCTGCTTTTTCCTACACTCTTGTCCACCATTTATTCCTACATTGATTCTTTTTAAGCTGTGATAAAACAATAACATCCGATCTTGTAAAATGACACTGACAGAAGAAGAACAAAGGAAGAGAAAACAATAACAGAGAGAGCAGGGAAATGCAGCAGTTAGCAGAAAGAAAGTGTGAAAGAATGATGGAAAACGATTAAAGCCACGTCTATGAAAGGAGCATGTGTTCCACAGATGGAGGCGACTTGTGTCCATCGGTTTGGGTTAGGTAGAATATACAGTGTACAGGTCAACCGCCATCATGTGGTGCTCAAGCTACTCCTCTCGCTGTCTAATCGTGTGTTTCCTCCCTGTGTTTTTCTCTGATGACTCTGTAATATAATGACCGTAATAAAATGTACCACAATAGTAAATAAGAATATTTCATGGCATCTAGTTTTCATGTGTGACCAATTGAATACATTTAGCAGCCTTCCAATATGACACTAAAATGAAAAATGGAAAAATGATGTTAGTTATTTCTAAATGGAGAAAATTTGAGTTACGAGTTTTTTGACTAAGGAGCTCAGTCACAGAACGAATTAAAGTCGTATCTAATGGTACTACTGTATTTCACATGTAAAAAAAAAAAACATAGATTGAGGAAATGTTAGAAAGTACAAGTCACTCTGGTGACTAAGTTATAACTGCACAAATTCAACCGGAGCTTTCATCACTGCTAAGGTCAGTTCTACTACAAGGAGATGAATCAATTAATTCATCGGCAATCGGCTGCATCTTAAAAGCCTTGTAACATCCCCATACAGACTCCTTCAATCTCTTTACTTCTAGTCATTTAATCACCCCGATAAAGAAAAGACTGCAAACAGTTTCATGGTGGTACGTTCCACTTGACCACTCTCATCTCCCTGAGAGCTGCTTGTGTTTCATCATCTGAAGAAGAGAGAAGGTAGAACTCTGACCTGGGACACGCACTGCTGGGTTCCCCCAGGCCCAGCCGGTTTTCCCCCAAGGCTCTGGCCACAGAAGACGAGAGGGAATTGGGTTCTCAGCACCCTGGGGTGACTGAAAGGAAGAAACTAGAGAGTTGAAATAACATCCAGGGCAACCCAAGAATAGAAGATGTGATAGTTCATCCTCGTTCTACATGGGAAACCACAAAAAAGGTGAATACCAAAGTGTGCTTGCACTTCCACATTCATAACCACAGTAGAAAACCATTAAAATATCTATAAAATCATCCTTGTGATTGATTTGTTATAACCTGGAATATCTCATCTTGCTAGAGTGTACATACAGCAGTGGTCAGAGTTTTTTAAAAGCCTGCTATTGTCTGGTCTTTTAGTGTATACTCAGTCTGAGAGGCACCTTGAATACATTACAGTGGAAAGATGGTGTCACTCAAGACCACATCAAAGTTGTCTGGACAGTCTCACATGATAGCTTCACTGTTGTCTCCTACAGTTTTATCAATTAGACCCCAAAGACTTTTTTTCTTTACAAGGGAATCATGTAACCTGTCAAGAGCATAAAAGGCAACATTCAAGCATAAAAATGCTTCAAACGTGACGCTCAATGTCAGAGCACTGCCAAAACAGTTTTACAGCCTTTCGGCGCCTTTCTGTGTGTAACGTTTGCTTATTTTAAGGTGAGCACAGCTTTCAACTCATCACATCTGGCATGAGACACAAAGAGCCAGAGTTCTACTTTCCTTCAATTCTTAATGCCTGTTAATACCCACAAAACACACACACGTGCACTCACAAACACATGCACAACCACATAAGAGTGCACGCTTATAATTACATTCATCACACTCCTCTCTCTCTCTCATATTCCACAATATATACTTAAAAATAAAAAGAAGATATTTCTGATCTTTCCAAGTCATGACAGGCATTATTTTGAATATTGTTTCTCCTTTGCCTTTATCTCCCCGTCGGGTTCCTCTCATTTTCTCTCCTTTCTTTCCCTCTCTGTCTCCGTCTCTCTAAGTTTCTCACCCTGCCTGGTCCACCTCCTGTCTCAGGCTAGGAAATCCAGGGATTACCAGAGGAACAATCTCAGTGGCAGAGGCCTGCTGCTCCCAGCTTCCACGGAAAGCCTCCTATTCTTCTCCCTCCTTCTTCCTCCTGTCTGGTCTTATTTCCTTCCTGAGGCATGGGTCGAGGGTGTAGGGATCAGAGGTATACCTCTCTTTACTTTGAATGGTGTGAATCCTGTCTTTTTCTTATCCACAGATTAAAGTTTATTCTCTCCTTTAAGCATCTTTCTCTTCTTGTTCTTCTCCACCTATTTATCTTCTTTTCTTCTGGAACCCCAGACATGCTACATACACACATAATATATATACCCCTATAAACAATACTACCTTCTATGCACCCCTCCAGCCCCCAGAGACTCCTGTCTCTTCTTAATAAGGGACTGTGGTGAATGGGATGGTGGGTGTCGCCCCTGCACTTGTCCACAAATAAACCATGCTGTTTGACTTGGCAGCACTGCCACTGAGCCAGTCATCCCAGCTTTCCTGTCTGCCATGAAAACAGAGAAAATAATAAAGTATCAGTTGATCCAGAGAGAAAAAGTGCACAGCTGGGCGCTCACCATGAATGCCCATGAGTGGAGGGTGTGAAGTGTGAAAGAGGGGTGGAAAATTAAGGAGGGAATTTGTGTTAATTTTTTTTAGCACCACCACCAGCCCAATGCTGTTGAACAGGAATAGTTGACAAATTATAATGAGGACAACAGAACTGACACAGTTTTACAGTCCCTGTAACCTACAGTACAGAGAGTGATTTAGTATCTTTTAGCTTCTTGTTTTGGATAAACTGCAGGGGGACGAGAAAGTTTTGCTGGAGAGAGGAACATCTGAAGTACCTTGATCAGCCTGTGACCACAGTGCTCCAACATTAATGAAAGATGGATGGAGGAATGAATCACTGGGAGCTGAAGAAAAGAACCATTTGCTGGATTCAATGGTTGATTATCATTTACTTTTTAAAAAAAATCTCAATACATTTTTTTATCTCTGTACTGTAGGACTGCTATTGTATGTAAATTGCAGCTGAAGTGAATAAAATGAGCTACCGACGCTTCCACCATGTTTCATCCACTGAGTTCAAGAAGGTGAGATTACAGGACTTTGTGAAATCCAACTCTCTTTCCCTCAGAGCTTGTCTCCACCATTACAACATCATGGCCTATAATAATCCTGACACTTTTCACCGTCCCCCCCTTTTTTTTGTTCCCTGGGAACAACACTCATTGAATTCCATCAGATCTATCCGGCTCCCATTATGATGTGTGATGCTATCCAAAGCAGATGAGCTGGGTCTTCTCCACAGTCTGACAGAGGAGTAGGAATAGGTATAAAACAGTCATGTGTGTTTAAAACAGCCTCCCTCAGCCTCAAACCAACATCCAACCCCCTCCCTTATCTCCTTGAATCTGCCTCACTTGGA